>NW_027111379.1:1029333-1036880 GCF_000696795.3 Halyomorpha halys | reverse complement strand
GTGTGTGTGTGTGTGTGTGTGTGTGTGTGTGTGTGTGATATATTCCATGCCTACATGTTTAATAATTTAATAATGATTTATAGAATTTTTGAGGCATTTATTATATTGCCTCTTTATTAACGTATATAATTCTGTCATTCTTTTCAATTTGCCAGCCACTTATTGCCCCACTTATGTTATTTTTATTTTTTATTTTTTTGTTCAATCTTTTGATGCAAAGTAGTGAACAAATCAGACAGAAAAACTGCGTGCGTGTGTATATATTATGTAATAATTTAAAAATTATTTAAATAAAATAAAACGAAATTTTATATTTTTAACTTAAATTCTGATATCTAAAAGATAGCTTGGGTTCAAATTAAAAACTTTAATATTAAATAGATAATAGAATTTTATTTAAATTTTATAATATAAAAGACTCTTAATCTCAAGGTGGGGGGGTTTCTAGGCAATCAGAAACAGACACTTTTACTATTAACACTTAATTAAATTAATATCTATTTTAGACATGTATTTTAAATATAGGTATAACAAAACTAACCAATTTGACAATCTTCTTTTGATGATTCTTGGTATCTTATTTTCTATAATGCTATATCCTACCATCAAAAATGGCTTCCAGTCCTTCCAAAAAGCTATGTCTTTCTCACAACAATGGCTTCCAATCTTTCCCGCTTCCAGCCGATGAACGTCCTCTCACTAGGCAATCCAAACTCAGAGTACCTTTTTCTTCTTGGGTGACTTGGTTGTCTTCCTTTTTCAAGATGTCCACCCTTGCTGGACAGAATTTGATGAGGACCTCATCCTGGAAACATCATTTCCCAACTGTGCCCAAACAACAAAAGAAAAACCAAAACCTCCCTCGATGTTCCATGTAAACATCGATTTTCGCACAACAGTTAGGGATTTTTGCAAATGATCTACTTTCTAAATATTATTCTTTAGCACTATTGCTTGACTTCTATTTTTTCTTAAATTTACTGTATTTTCAATTATGATGGGAAGAGTTAAAATAGTTTTTATGATATTTGAATCTGCTCAACATGTCCTTGATTCAACAGACTTTTTGAAGGATACGTACCGCCATCTTGGTTTTGTTTTGAATCACGAATTTATTATAGACGATGAAAATTGGTTACCTTGCTTTTTGGTTCAACAAAACAAATGAACAATTTTAAAATTATACATAAAATGAAAACATATTAAAAACCCTTTATACTATTTACTCAAAAAGAGGATATTACAATATATACATATATACACTTTTTTTTTTAATTTTTTTTTTTTTTGTTTTCAGGGGGCTAAGTCACAACTGGTTGCCATGGGAGGTGGACTGAAAGGGCAAGCGGGTTCACTTCAGTCTCCTCCCAACGTATCAGTTAGTAAATCTGGTGTTGTCGATCAGATGGTAGTTCCAATGCAACATCAGCTTCAACAACCTTCAATCAATAACGCTGGGCCTGGTAGTTAATCAATTGATTATCATTTCAATTTTTTTTTTTTTTTTGTAATAATGATTAAACATGATATTTATTATTTGATACGATTTAAAATTCTGCTTTTATGTAATGTTCAGGTATGATTATGACGAGCTCTGCTCTAAACCCAATGACGGGAACTTTAGTCGTCACAAACAAGCAACCCCTTCCAGCTTCGGCTGTTACGACCATGATGGTTCAACAGTCGAACGCTAATGCTCCTCAACAGCAAGGTTTGTATTAATTCAAATTATTTTTCCATTTCATTTTAATCCGTTAACTCCATTTTTTAAAACATATCAAGAATATTATGATTTTATTTGAACCAAAATTGCATGTAAATATCTACAAATTGAAATTTTTAAATTAAATGCAACTACTTCAATTCAAAGTTGGAAATTTTGAGTAGGAAGAAGAAAATAATCTCCTAGACTTTTTAGAATATGTTGAGGACTTTCTAGGTTTCAAATAACGGGTTTTTTTTTCTATCTGTTCTTCAAATAACGGTTTTTTTTTTTCTATCTGTTCTTTAAATAATCAAGTATTCATTTATTGATTGTGTAATTGATTTATTTTTTCATTCTTTATTAGTAATGTAATAATATCTCCAAAAAAAATAGTTCAGAAATCCAAAAGATAAGACAAATTACATTACTATGGGTCCAGACTATAAGTTATAGTACACTATGTTTGTCTTGATTATCGGTCATGCCAACTTTTCAACATTGTCTTATTAGTGTTATAAAATTTTAACAAAAATTCATTTATTCAGTAGGGTGGAATCATTATTATTTTTTTAAATTTATGAAACAGATTATTTAATATAAAAAACTAAATAATGAAATAGCCAATTAGACATTAGCTCTCAAATATAAAATATGTTTACTCTTAAATAAAAAATATTACAGATGTTTCATTTAATTTTCAGCTACATAGAGATTATTAACTCCCTAAATTACAAAATAACCTATAAGGTGTTCTTAAGTCTCATTTCTTGCTATCATTTAGAATATGACATTTAGACAAACAATGAATTGTCTAAACGAGTTTTAAAAAAAAATTATATTTTCATTCTTATCTTCTTTTTTTTTTTTCACCTTACCATATTTTCGCTCAATAGTATCAAAGGTAGTGCTATGCATTAGCTTGTCATATTCCTGAACACTTATATGGACTATTACCCATGCTACATTTTTATTATATTTACTGTTCCGTTCCTGTGGTTCATGCAAAAATAATTTGCATTTTCAACCTAAAGCCTTCCTCAATTAAAGGTTTTTCTAATGCAAAAAGAATTTTTGTTTTTATCGGACTTGTAAATCTGAAATTAGTGCATTAAAACAAATTAACTGTTCAGCTATTCGTAGATGTATATCATATCTACAGGTCCATTGGACTCTTAAATAAGATATATCATCGAAATGAATTACCTCATATTGTGATGAACCCCTTCAAATTTGTCCCTGAGAAATAAGAATATTACTTAAGTCATTATACAGTCCACCTTGTTAGTTAAAGTTATCTAATATTGTTCCTTCCTTTTTATATTTCCTCTGCCTAGTAAACCTTATTCTCTCAATTCTGATGAATAAGGGAAGAATAGCTCCTTAAGGCTTTTGAAAATAAAGTATTACGTAAAATATTTGGGCCGAAAAAGGATGAGTTAGCCGTAGAATTTAAAAGGCTACTCAATGCTGAATTGAGGGACCTGTAATCAGTAAATATAGTTCAGGTCATGTAGGGTTTATTAACGCATAGATATTTAAAATGTTAGCAAATGTATGTGGGAGGATTGCACAAGACTGATTTGTTAGATTTGGGTTTGGATGAGCATCATTTGGTAGATGTGTGTAGCCAGTGATTAGTGGCATCAGCATTGAACCTTGAGGTTCGCTTAGTCTTTATTATTATTCTTGTAAATTATTTATCCTATGAAAAAATATATATCACAGCATTTCATTTATTACTAAATGCAAACTTTTATTATTTTGATATTTTAATTCTTTTAAATTGTTTCATGTTATATAATATTTACAATCATGTAGTTTAATTATTAATTTCTCCTCTTATTTTTTATTTTTTGTCCTATATTATATATATATTTTTTTACTGCATATTTGGAGATTTTTTATTGCATATTATATGGTATATTCTGAGGGTTTTTACGGCATATGAGTTCAGGCTCTGTTTATAAATTAGAATATTCCCACATCTATGGTTAAATTCTATGTATATATACATGTATTAATTACCAATAAACTTTTGCTAGTCATTGAAATTTGGATAGCGGCTGGTTCATATGGAATGATATTTAGCTTATATTTCAGTTGGACTACTCCCGGGGCAGAATGGTCCAATAGGAGGGATGAGGGGTGTTGCGATGCAGAGCCACTTAGTCAACAGGGTACAGAGCCCCTTACACTCAATCAACGTTCAGCAACCTAGGCTACAGGTATTTTATTATTCTGATATTTATATATACTTTAGTTATATAATTGAAATATTTTTTGCAAAATATATTGTATATATATTTTACATTTCATATTTTTTAATTTTCTTAAAATTATGTAAATTTTTTTCATTTATTTTTTTAGGCTAATAACATGGCTGGTCTCGGGGGTGCTCCTTATGGTTACGGTGGTGTAGTAGCACCTCAGCAGAGGCCTGTACCTCCCAATCTTTCTGCTATACAGCAGACACGGTTCCCTCCAAATCTAGGTATGTTGCATTGAACTCAGTCTGTATCATATTATTCTAGATAATTATATATTACTTTAGTTATATAAATATATATTGCTTTTGTTTTTAAATTGCTTTTCTAGAATATCAACTTTAATCCTTTATTTCATTGAATAGGTGGAGGAAATCCTGTTGATGGGGGTTTAGCTAGTGGTCCCACAGGTGCTGCCCCGTCCGCCTCCCCTGCAGTAACGGGGGCCCCTGTTCCTCAGGTTCCTTCCCAACCTCCTACATCAACTTCAGCTGACCCAGAGAAGAGAAAATTGATTCAGCAGCAACTGGTGTTATTGCTTCATGCACATAAATGTCAAAGGAGAGAGAATCAATCTAACGGCGAAAATTCACAAGTAAGTGGTGCCATCATTTTTTATTTTCAATTTTGCTGCATTACAGTTTAGGTAGGTTTACACCAAAATGCTAAAAGGCTGACATTTATTTCTTTGCTTCCTTACTACCAAAGGTAGGAAAGCTTTTGTTTTGATGCAACAAATAAAAAATATTTATGTCCTCAGAATAGAAAACTTTTATTTGCATTATAAATTTTAGACTTCTAGAAACAAATTTAGATCTGATCCGTATCTGTCTGTCGGTCTTAATTCAAATGTAGGTTAATGCCTAGTCGGTCCCATATCAATTTTATCTTCTATTATGCACGTGTTAACATATTTTCCTCAGCATACATATATTTTGAAAACAGTTTGTCCTATTAGACTAAAATTTGGAAGGAAGTTAAGGGTTTGTGTAAAATAAGGAGCTGTATCAGTTTCATCAGATTCTATTAACTACTTTTTGTATACGAAAAACTCCTTTGATACAACTCTATCTCAATGATGGTTTATCAGATACATTTTATTCTGTTATGAAATATTAACCTTGATACATAGACAATAATGTATGCAGTAGAAATTGCTAAAAAAGTATTATTTATAGAAAAAAACTTTCAAAAAAAAAAATAAGAAGAAAAGTGATTTGAAAGTTACAGTAATGAATATATTTAAGTTTCATTAATATTTAATTTTGTCTTGCATTAGATAATTTTTTATTCATGCTCTAAAAATATTGTACTTGGTTTTAATCATCATAATATTTGATAATTATTCAGTTTTTACATGTGTGTATTTGTTATGTTTTTTTCTAGTGTACACTACCTCATTGTATGACGATGAAAAATGTTTTGAATCACATGACAACATGCCAAGCTGGCAAAACATGTTCTGTTCCCCATTGCTCTTCATCACGTCAGATCATTTCGCATTGGAAACACTGTACTCGGCCTGATTGTCCTGTTTGTCTTCCCTTGAAGCAGGCCGACCGGCATAGAGGAGTTAATACAAATGGTGAGTTCACTTATTGTTATTAGTAATTTTTCTTTCTTATAGTAATATAGGGATGTAGGGTTGCTCAATGTGTAAGGCACTGTGCTACTAACTTCAAGGACCTATCTAGGTTAAAATTCAACTAAGTGGTTTCTCTAGCTTTCCTGGAGGCTCAGCCTCTATTAAGTGCAGTCCCTTAATTAGGGAAAAATCTGGTAGCTGAGTGTGACCTTGATTACTGTGGGGTGGTTCAAAAACAGTGTTTCCTTACAAAGTACTAAACCCTGAAGCCTTGAAGGGGGGGGGGGAGGATTATCTACAGGTGACCAATCTATGGCGGGGGTCAAGTTTTTCATTTTGTGAGACTGCCACTTAATGAAAAGTGTCAACTCCTCTAGGCTGGATTCGAACCAGCGGCGCCTGCAGATCTCAGATTGGTAAGACCTGCGCCTAACCATCCCTTACTTAACTTATCAGAACAGAAAGAATTATATCAGAGTTGGTGGGGATGGTGAGTATATTATCTAATTCCTGGAGTCTTCCTCTGAGATGAATTGATAGTCTCTCTGAAGAAGTCCCCTGAAACATTGTTCTAAAATCTGAGAGAAGATGCTGTAACCACCTTGAGGGAAAATATCCAAATCTTTCGTTTACTAACCTACTTATGTCCCCAATTCCCAAGTTGATTGATATGCTCGTGTAGAAGCACTATTTTTGTGACTTAAAAAAAAAAAATTCAAGACCACAGTAAGCGAAAATTATCAACAAAAGATTTTGATTTTTCTGTTCCTATTAAAATTAAGAGTTTTTCGAGGAATAACAAAAGGTAATGGAGCCGTCATACATTCAGAAAAGATAAGGTGATCTCAGCTTTTCCCGTTTAAATTTCTTTTGTTTCTTTTTTCTCCTTTAGTTTTATTTACCAAATTCATTAATATTTAGTCTTGGGTTTATTTTTGCTGACTGGTTATTTTTTTTAAATATACCCAATAAGAGATACTTTAGAAGATGTTATGAAAATTCTGAGTTTTAAGCTCTGTCAGATTATTTTAATGAGGATAAGGCATATCTGGTATTAATGACCATTTAGGTACTCATTGAATCACCGATTTTCACGATCTAAATCGTTGGTCATCATCGAGAAAATAAAAAAATATGAAAAATCAATTTTACAAAGTGCCACTTCCTCTACATAGAGCTATTGATAGATTAGCAAAATATAGTAAATATATACCTGCCATAAATATGTAATTACAATGTTTTTCAACTTTTCATATACCAGAGGTTGCCAACAATTCATTCCCGAGGCCAATTTTGGTTGACTCTCCTCGCAATGTCTGGGGAGGAATTCCGTGTACCAATTTGAACTTGGAAGTGATTTTAGAAGATAAAACTTTCTAGCAATAGTTTTAATGCATGCTTGGTTGATTCCTTGGCTAGAGACATGCGAACTTAGTCTCACCATTAATGTTAAGGCAAAAAAGTAAATTCTAATTCTGTCTTTATCTTATACTTTGAATTAATAAGTATTGTTAATAATTATCCATGCTCTTTAAACTCCCCTGGATGAGAGTTTTTTGGCCCTTTGCATAATTATTGTTGTTTTACATAGGTAGGTAAGTATGTAGATAAGCTCTACATAGAGCTATTGATATATTAGCTAAATGTAAGTCATATAATGATAAATTTTCCTGGCCCTAAAAAAAAAAAAAATGCGAAAGTGGACTATTGAAATCAAGTTATCAGCCTTATTGTGCATTTTTATAACAACTTTTTCATATTTACGAACAAATAGTACAGCAACTTATACACTGAAGTTGATAAAAAAAATTAATTGATTAAAATTGCATTTTAAGTAAGTGAAAATGTATCTTGAACAAGTGTCGGGAAAATGAATTTTTTAGGTACTGCTATCAAAAGTTGGGTCTGGAAATTTATTTTCTTCTTGAGCCTATATCTCATAAAATTAATAAGTGATTTAAAAAATAGTTTTGAACATATATTAACTTTCTAT
>NW_027111379.1:1027891-1029217 GCF_000696795.3 Halyomorpha halys | reverse complement strand
GTTTGTTATTAGCTTATATAATAATTTATATAGAAATTTAAAACCTCTATCTGATCAATATTAGTAAAGATACAGCGAATCATGATCATATTGTTATTTTCAGGGAAAGTGATAATTCGTGTGAGTGGAGACTCTAGATATTTTTCTGACTTTTGGAAGCATTTTTAACATTTTGAAATGCTGATGACACATGTGTATTATAAGTAATACACATCAGTGTATTATAATCTATCAATTGTGTCCCAAAATCTGCAATCCCACATCAGAGCCCTAGAAGACTTGTCAAAATAGAAGAATTAAAATACATTCCAATAAATCCCATTAAATTATCTTTACCCTTTGTCATAAACCTATGACTTCCTGCCCTACAGTATCCTTTAATAATACAAAACTCATACCTGTGTGACAGATTCAGCATTTAGCCCTACATCTGGACAAATGACTAACTGGAAATCATATTAGACAGGAAACAGCTCGTCGATTCCAACTATCACAATACTTACTAGACAAACAGTTCCTATTAGTTACATAAAGACTCATTTATCTGACTATAATAAGGCCTATTTGGATGTACCTAGTTGAGCTTTGGGGCTAGATCAAAATCACACATAAGGACCTCAATATTTCATAAGTTATATCAATCCTTCCATTATGAACTCTCTAATCACCCAAATCCATTTTTTTTTTCCAAATGCTTTCTCCAAAGAGTGGTTAACAGTGTATGTTAAAGGGGATTTGAAGAAATTTAAACAATTTCAAATCCACCAACAATCACACAACACATCTTGACATTTTGTCTCAAAGTTGCTGGCAACATTGTGAAGCTAGCAAATGAATAGATAGTCTACCAGTTCTCGTTAGTTCATAATTTACTAGTTAAATAACAACACAAATAGGACACAAAAACAATTCTAACTTTTTCGCTTTATTTTTTTTTTCTTTTAATTATTATCAAAAAATCATTCATTCATTTGATATAATACGTCAGAAATAAAATGCTTGTAAAATTTCATTAAAAAAACTTGTGAAAAGGGAAGGGGAGGAGATATTTTTTAACATTGCATGATATCAATTAGTGGTCCAATAATCCTCAAAGCGACAGGTGAATCTGTCGGACCCAGTTAAATTAGTTTCTACTTTTTAAATAATACTATGCGTTCAATATATTATACATTTATTATTTCACTTATTTATTTAATAATATTTGATAAATATAATATGCTCTCCACAAAAAAAAAAAAAAAAATAGTTCAGAAATCCATAAGATAAGACAAATAATATTACTATGGGTCCAGACTATAAGTTATAGTACACTATGTTTGTCTT
>NW_027111379.1:1007246-1027841 GCF_000696795.3 Halyomorpha halys | reverse complement strand
ATTATCGGTCATGCCAACTTTTCAACATTGTCTTATTAGTGTTATAAAATTTTAACAAAAATTCATTAATTCAGTAGGGCAGAATCATTATTATTTTTTTAATTTATGAAACATTGCAATTGAGTCCTTATTAGCTTTTTTGTAAAAATTTGTGAATGCTTGCTTAAAAATACAGTTATGGTTGAGCTAACCTATATTTGACCTTTCAGGTTGAGATTAAACTGGTTAGATGTTATTTCTTTTCTAATTAAGTCATCATTAGTCATAATTAAACTATTTATAATTTATTTTTAAATGTAAGCAATTAAAGATAATTTAAGAAACTCAATTTAAAAATATTCTCAATACCTTTTTATTATCTGTAATATAATATCCTCCCTGTAACATAATATGCTGATTAGTTTCCACTGAAGCTTTAGGCTATTGTCAGTAGTAAAATGGGTGACCAAACAGTTTCTCTCTTCTATATTGAAATTCCTGCTTTTGAATAAAGCCATAGTATTCTCCTAATGCATCAGTCTTACTGAAAGCAATGTCTGGTGAATGTATAGTGATTTATTTTAAAAAAACAATCTTTTGGTAAAACAACTAAAGTCATATAAACACTTTTTAAAGTTACATTTTTTTTTTTGTTTATAGTGTTAGGCACAAATATTTTGACTGCATTACGTTTTAATTCCTTTCTACACATTCATAAACGTTTATGTAACATATTTAACTGCAAACATCCATTTAACAATTCTAATAGTAAATTGTTACCTTTATATAATATTTTGAAAAGATATCAGTCTATGTTGAATTTCCTCTATCCAGAAATCATAAACTTAACTACTAACCCAACCTTTACAAAATGGCTTCCCTCAGCTTTGTTTACATTTTTCAAATTATAATCATATTTATAAAAAAAATTTAAATCCTCTGTTGAAGTATACCACATTTTTTAAGTAACTGAAACTCTAATCCAAATAGTATATTTTAGTAAATTTTCAAGATTTGGTACTTTTTTCTTTCCTCTTAATTACTTTTATGAGTTGTGGTGTAATAATGAAGGTAATACTTAATATTTATATTATTAACAATTTTTTATGAGCAATTAATTGACATTATGATAAGTACATTGAAAAACTAATTAATGGTTAAAAACAATTATATATATAAATGCCGAAAATTAAATACATAAAAAATATATGTTTATTTGTGATTTGATTTTTATCGTCCTTTAAGCTGAGAAACATGTCTTTTTTAAACTTTTGTTTGTATTTTAGCTGCAGGGAACCAAAGTGCGAATGCGGGTCCTACTAACCCTTCCGCATCAGATATGAGAAGAGCATACGATGCACTAGGTATACAGTGTCCAACTTCGGCAGGTAGCGGTGGGAATCAGCTGCTTGGCGCAGCTGTACCCCGCCCTCGCTTACCAGGTGTCGCTCCTACTGCTCGAGTTCCTCCGCAACCTGCCCCTACAGCCTCTCAACAACCACAGCAAGGTAACCACTCAATTTTATATAATATTTAATTTAATACAAATATATTTGATCCTTATTTTTCAACTTTATTTATTTTCCTCAACATTCTGGTCCCTGAGGTCATTATCAAGGAGGTCACCTTAAATATTCAGATTATTTACTTACAATACAAACGAAATACAACACTATATTTCTACTAGAGTTCGGATAAAAATTACAAGTAATTGTAATTGCAATTACTTGATGAACTAATTACAAGCTCAGCCAATGTATTTCAAAAAAATTAAACTAACATTCATCTCAGAATAAATAATCCTATTATAAAACTAATTGTAATCAACACTATTCATTCAGTTAGAAAAGTTCTCTATTGTTACCTAAAGGACGTTAACAATATTATATACCCCTCCCCAAAAATCTGCGAGGGGGCTCATCTGGAAAACCACTTACGAACCATTTTTTTTCCTAATATATTTTCTTTTCTTTTAATTTAAATAAGCATTTTAAAATGTAATATTTAACTTTAACCAAATAAAGTTTAAATACCCTATTGTCATGAAGAATGTCTGCCACTGAATCTATGTCTGCAATCAGTTGATACGTGAATGTTTTGCAGGTTTTCAATTGAATTACCAAATATAGGACTCAAAAAAGTTATTTTATAGCACCATATTTTCTGTAAAACATTTAGACAATGTGAAATAATTCAAAACAATGGGTAAAAACAAATATTTTTTTAATTTAAAAAAGCTTTTCAACATTCAAAAAATGTTATTGAAAGTGTGTAAAATAAAAATAAAAAATACATAAGTAAATAAATTTACACATATATATAAAACTACATTTGAATAAATTCAATAATAATAAAAATTTGAAGGAGTGTAATAATCCTTAAAGGCGACAGAACCTATAATAATTGTAGCTAAGACAGTTCTAAACATTGTTCAGGACAAAGTAATAAGTAAGTATAAATGGTAATTAAGGCAAAGTAATAAGTACTTCCAAAGAGGATTCTAAACAAGTGTCATTTAGGCCCTCTTTAACATTTTTTAGATATTGAGACATTGAGATGTCAACAAATAGTAATTTTTGTTTAGCAGTGACTAAGGAGCAGTAGTACTACCAACCTTTTTGGCTTATACACTAAAAAGAATGTTACCTCTTTTTTAAAATAAAATTTTTAGCTAATTATATGTAGCAATTATTTTAAAAGAGAAGGAATAAGTGCCAACAATTAAATTAATTTTGTATTGAACACAATTATTTCGTCTTTAAAAAACGTTTATTCTTCTAGTAAATTATTACCTGCCTTTTCCATCTTTCGGCCTTAGAACAAATTATTTTATCCGTGAAAAAATACTGCTTGGAAATTTTTGCATTTATTTCATTTTTAACAGAAATGCATTTTTTCTATTTAATTGAAAGATATTTTAATATTTCAAGGTTCTTATTATATAATTATGTTTACCTTTTCTGTTTAGGTGCGACTGTGGTAATTCCATGTCCACAGGTAGTGGTTCCATTGGAATCACAAACGTCCCAAGGCTCCAACGCTACTGCAGCCCAGACAGCTGCTAGTATACAACAGTCTGTTGCTAGCAATATACATAATAATTTATTTGGATTCGTTTCGAATTCTGCTGAGGGTCCCACCAGTAATGTAAGCACTCTACTCCTTTTGTGGTTTTATTTATTGGTTGTTTTAATTATGTTTCTTTATTATCTTATTATTTTCTAGTTGGCAACTACTGATAGTAGACTATCAACCCTTCAACTTCCCTCGGGTATTGGCGTCGGTCAGGTTACTGCCAATCCTGTCCAGGGTACTAAGGAATGGCATCAATCTGTTACCCCGGACCTCCGCAACCATCTTGTGCATAAACTGTGAGTTTAATACTTCTATTTGTTTTTTCGTCTTCTGAAGTATACACATACTAAGTATGCACTATCATTAAAAAAAAAAATCATGATTTTGATGAATCTCATATTTAAGTTCTCTATTAAAATAAATGTTATTTTTAAACTGAATATTAATTTCTGTATTAACTATCAAGCATTAAAATGCAGTGAGCTAGATAAGTGAAATCCCTTAACATAGCTATTTACACTATGATGCTAGTAAATAAACACTGAAAAAGTATAGATTTAATTAATTTTACTGAACATTAACTGTATTTTGTTTTCGTATGTGGGAATAATTAGTGACTGTTATAAAGTAGAGAGGTGACTTACTATTAAACTTCAGCCAAGCCAGACTAGAAAAGATGGTGGTAGAGATGGTGATTATCAAAGACAATTATTCATGAAGTTTTAACTTATCAATTATATCACTTTAAATCACTCATATTAATTTATATCGTAATTCGGGAAAGTTTAGTTGGAGTTTACATGTATTTTTCCTTATTTATTCACTAAATTAATTTTTAATCTTTTTTATTTTATTTTTTTGATGCCCTGTTATCTTCAGTTAAATTTGAAGCCACAAAGCTTGTTAATGAAAACGTCTATAAGAATATTTTTTTCCATATAAGAAACCATTAGTTATAACAAAGGTAGCTAGCAAATAAGTTTTAAGCCCCTAGAAGTGTACACTGATGTATATAGGCAGTTTTCGAACTTATCTTGTTTGACGTATTCTCTCTCGAAAATAGACTTCTGCACACTCCATTGAAGATTATCGGAAGAACTGGGGGTGCAGTCTATATTATATTATATATATTATTTTTTGTCATTCAATTAAATGCTTGTCCTATTAACCATGTTTTGAATAGCTCATGCTTATAATTTTTTTCTCTTGTTTAATAAATTCAAATTTTGTGATTGATTTGTTGACTGATTTTTTGCTTGCTGTAAATTTCATGATTTTTTTTTTATATATATATAATTAATAACTTCAGTATTTCTTATGCATTTCTAAATTAATGTTTTCCTTTTATTTCAAGTGTCCAAGCAATATTTCCTACTCCTGATCCTCAGGCAATGTTGGATAAGAGGATGCATAACCTTGTTGCTTATGCGAGAAAAGTTGAAGGTGATATGTATGAAATGGCGAATTCAAGGGTAATCATATATTTTGTATTTATAATATATTAATAAACATATGGTTCTATGATGGTTGTTTTTATAATTGTGTTTTATTTTAATTCGATTGAAATTAATTTTCTTTATTTGTGTTTTTACCTTTTAGTTTTATTTTAGTGTGGATAGTTTTTTGTTTTGTTTTTCATTCTATCCTTTTTGTTATGTTGAAATATACGTACACTCAAAGTTTCTATCTTTGAACCTGAATGATGTGTTATTGTTATGTTAGCTCTAGTTTATTTTCTATATTTCTTATTGCTTTATTTTATCTGTTCTGGATTTGGAAAAATAGTTCATACCTGTTTCATGTTAAAACAAAACACATTCAACTTGCAACCCTAATTTATTAATGATAAATATGTTGCTAAAAATTAATTTGTATTATATAAGATTTCTCATGAATTAAAATTGTCAGTTTATTTAAAAATCTGTTTATAAGTTGCTTTATCTTTTGTAACATTAATTGCTGTAATCAGTATTAAATATTTGGAGGAGTTGTGCTTAAAAATAAATAAATAATAATGTAATAAGTAAATTAATAGGTAAAAAATCCGAACACAAAACCATTTTCAACTAAAATTAACCAATTAAACTGATTTATTTTTTTGTGGGGGAAACATGAAAAGTATTTCTTTGCTTAAGTATAGGATATCTTATGGCATTGTCTCAGTTTCAGAAAAATCACATCATTTGTCTGTTGTTGGAAATCATAGTTTTAGGGTTTTCAAAAAAGAAAAATTGTATGGCAACGCATTTCACCATGCCTTTATGTTCATAAAACCTAAGTTCTGAAAAGATAAATATTTCAAAACTTAAAAAATATTACTTTTGAATTCCACGATATTTTATTGTTTTCATAATTACCATTAAAAAGTTAGTTATTTCAATAATACAGATTTTTTGCTATAGATTTCATTACTTTATGTTGTATTGGAGTTTTCTTTATTGACATATCTTACTTCTGGCTGTTGAGAAGATATTATAGGAATAATATATTTAAAAGTACAAGCTATTCTCACATATGCATATTGACATATCGATTGATTAATAAGTGGCCTCATTCAATCAAGTCAATAGAATTCAGGATAAAATTAGGTATGCAACACAAATCGAAGCTGAGAGATTAGAAGACTGTATTATCGCAAGACAGGAGCTCTTTGGTATTAGTTATTAAAATCATTGATTCTAACTCTTATATAATCTCTGACTGATATTCAAGTATCCAGTATTTAAAGCAAAGTAACTCAGTATATTTACAAAACAAGGAATTAAGAAATCCAGGTTGAACTTAATTTGTGTAGTAAGTAAAATATTTTATTAACCAAATTATAGAAATGTAAATAGAAAAGTTCGGTAGTGTCAAGTTTTAACATATAAAGAATTGAAAAACTGATTACCCTATGACTGTGGTGGTAGGTAAGTAAAGGAAAGTTGAAATTGGTAGTAGTTTAATGTCAGCTTGATTAATTTCAAAATAATTGAAATTTTATTGTCTACATACAAGAAAACTTGTGTAACCATAGGTATAGGCCGTATAAATAGATATCAACTATAGATTTTTAAACAATTTTTTTTCCCTGTTTTTACTTTCAATAAATTTGAATGAGCAATGTATTTGAAAAAGTTAACACTTTAAGATCCTCAAATAATTATAAACTTATAAATATATTATTAAAAAATAAATAATAATAAACCAAAATTGTAAAAATTCACATGAAGTATTTTATTAAAAATTTTAAGTTTTACAATCAGTTTCTCATTAATTTTATTATCTAAATATGACATTACCATTGACTTAAAAAAAAAAAATTATAACTAATTTTTAAAAAAAGTCAGTATATATATATATGGTATAAATTTTCAATCATTGAATTATTAAAAATTGAATTTGTTAAGGGGGGAAAAAAGTTATATCAAAGCAATAAAAACATATTGAAAAAATTAAAAGTACTGTTTCATTATACCAACTGTAACTAAACAATTGAATATTTATACGATAGACTTTTTTTTTTTATTTAAAATTTGTAAAAACAAAATATTTTCAAGGGAAAGGTTTAATATTTAATATCATAGGCACACTAATTGGGCTACTAAACTTTTCACTGCACCCTTGTGCTTAAAAACAATAAAAAGTCCGTACAATTATCCTTGTAGCAGTTGAATATGTAGAAAAATAAAATAAAAAACAGTGCAAAATAAATGCTGAAATGCACTGCATTTTTTTTTTAGTTTTTATTTTATTTTATATACATACAATTTTTTTTTGTCTAAAATATTTTAAGTAAGTGGCAATTGCTTTCAATTGGCATTTTGCTAACCACTGTCATAAATGAAATATATTTAGTGTTGAAGGAAAAGTTATTAAGTTTATATACTTTTCTTTGGAATTAGGATTTTTTTTTTTTAATGAATATTTGATACTTCTTGCTTAAAATTTAATTATGCCAAATTTGAGAAAGATTTTATTTTTCTTCGACATCAATGTTATTTTACCATGATGTATCTCTTTGGATATACAATCAACATTTTTTTTATCTATTATTCTTACCGGCTTTTATTCCATTGCTACAAACATATTAAAAAATTATTAATCAATTAACGAACTTTAAATAATACTGAGAAATCTTATTTAAATTTTAACTTTGACACTGTCTTATTTGGATTCAGATATTGTTTAAAATTTAAAACAAAATAAGAGTTGCTTAATTTTATTCGATAAAATTATTTTGAATATTGCATAATGTTTAAAAATTATCATTTATCATGTAAAAATGTCTACACTAATTCATGAGTTGAATATCAATTTAGTTTTTTGAATTTTAACCATTATTTTTTTTAATTTATTGTTTTCATTAACTGACTAACTACTTGTCACTATTAAGTAGTAAAAATTGTTTGAATACAAATTATAGACTTACTAATTCATTCTAAAAAAAAAAATTTGTTTACAATTTTTTATGTCATCATAAGTTGTCTTTTTTTTTTTTTTTTTTTTTAATCGGACTATTGTACCAAGACCCAGTGGGCAATCCTAAATAAATATCTTAATGTAATAGTAAACATATAAGTTAATCGAGCTATAACCTAATGTGAACAAGAGAAAAAAAACTTTATGTTTAACTTTCTTAAATATTTAATACTTACAGAAAAGTAACAACAGGTTTAATTTATGAAAAGACGAATCCAAGAAGATTATCATTTGTTTCAGTCACATTTCATTGGCAAAATGTAAAACCACTTAAAATAATTTGTTTATTTATTCTATTTATGCATAAACTTATACAATATAAAATATACAATAATTGTTAATGTTTTCGTTAATGTATTATCCTGTCTTGACAAGTTGTGGGTCATAAAGTGATACAATTAACCAATTTGTATTTATGCTAAGTAAATTTAGACCCTGAACCTCATTTGGAAAGGGTTTGTTTATCTCTGTAAGTCTATGAACTTAAACCTAATTAAAGCAATAATATTAGGTCTGTTCCAACAACTACATCTGACTAGGGAGTATGCGTAGTACTGGTTTCCCCATCCAAAACCTGTAATGCACATGCACCAGACAGTAAGAAGTGCTAGTTTGAACATACCTAACGCAATTTTAATGAGGACAGGTTAGAAACAACCAGAGGCCATTGTAGGAAAGAATTATTCTGTGGTGATCCCAGAGAATGAAATCTGTACCTTCCCACTCTGGTTAGAGTGGTGACCTGTAGTATAGCCTCTGTATGGCAGAAATGGCCAAGAAAATTATTTAAAAAATTATCTGTCGCTGGTCTAAGCTGGATAATATATAAAAACAATTTTCTTTTTAATCAGTAATAATATAATTCCTCAAAGACATATTTAAAAAAAAAATAAACTGATTATGATGGTAATTTAAATTTTAAACATTTTTTGTCTCTGTAAAGCTGGGATATGATATTTATGTGGTTTTTCACTATTGCCAATGAAATATATGAGCTATAATTTAATTTTTAGTTAATCACCTACATTTTGTATTGTAACTTTTTTTAAATTTTTTCTTCTTTTTTTTTATAGTCTGAGTATTATCATCTTTTGGCTGAGAAGATTTACAAAATTCAAAAGGAATTAGGTAATTTAAATAATCTTATTCTAATATCTATATTTTGTAGTCATTTAATTGGTCATTAATGAATCATACTTATTAATTAAACTTGCTCTTCTCAGAGGAGAAACGACAGAAGAGAAAAGAACAGCAGCAATTGCAGCAGCAGCAACAACAGCAACAGCAGCAGGTTCAGACGCAGGCTCAAGTACAAGCCCAGACTCAAGCGGCGGTAGTTCAGAGGACACGGGGGATGGTAACTGGTGCCGTACCCGTTGCAGTTGTTCCTCCGCGGCAAGATCCTTCTCAACCTCTCCATTCTCAGTCACCAGGTACAATCATCCTGTCATGTTATAATGAAGATAAAAATTAACCACATCCTACCTTAGTTTTTACCTAATTTGATGCACAAAAAAAGTATTGATTCATTAAATAAATAATTTTCAGAATATTAAAATAGAAATATCGTAAATTATATTTCACAGTAATAAAAAATATTGTCACGATCTATTATTGAGTTTTCACTGACTCGAAATAATGGTCACATGCTATAAAACAATTATAAAATAGGACAAAATTACCTTAAAATGATTTCATATCTGTTACACATCAGTATTTAAGTATTTACTTAACGAAAATACTTTTTAACTCATGTTTATGGTTAATTAAAAAACATTAATTAGATCAAAACATCTATAATTAGCTGTTTAAATTATCTAGAAAAAACAAGTTGTTGTACTCACATATTAATAACAACAAGCTTTTATGTCTTAACCAACAGCTGGAATTTAAATAAATAACTAACAGCTGCTTGCTGATTTGGTTTTGTTTGTTGATTTCCTATCTGCTAGTTTTAGTAAACTGTTTTAGAGTATACTGATTAATGTTTTGTTAAGCTGAAGATAAAAAATTTACAGGAAATTATTCTTAATTTATTATTATTTTTTAGCCTAAATAAAGATTTTTAAACCGTCATTTATAAGGTAATAGGATAATTTTAATCTGTATGTATTAATTAAGAGTAAATTTAGCAATTCTTCATCAGAATTATAAAACCTTAAAACTCATTCCATCTTAAAGGAGCATTTCTCTAAGTTTTAGTCAATGGAAATTTGCTCAATAACATAAACTTATTGATAACATAACACCTACTACTATACTTTTGGTTAAAATGGGAATGCTTTTAGTTCTCTTTTTGTGTAATTAAAATTGAAGCATCCTAATTATTTTCAGAAAATCATACCTATTGTCAATAGTCTAAAGGGTTTAAAAGAAATTTGTCATAACCATTGCATTGTGAAATTTTATTCTATGATTGTAGATGAAATATTAAATTTGTATTTTCTCGGTTTAAATCTTTTTTATATTAGAATCATTTTAACGTGTACTCTTCATATGCACTTTGAAATTCATGATTTTATTTATTTATTTTTATCATATTAAATATTAAGGCAAATTATGATAATCAAATTAAATGTTCTCTGGTTTAATACTGGATTTTAGGTTGTTTTAAAGCTTTAGAACAGTTTCCATTTGTAGCATTATCTCTTATTGTGAAGAATCTGTATGTTATTTTATTTTATTGTGGAATTTTTGTTTAGCTCAATCCATGCGTATTAAATATTATTTAATAAAAACATTTATTTGAACTATTATATTACTTTACTAATTAAGATATTGGATTATTGTCTAAAAATTGTCAACCAAATAAATAATCAATTCTCATTAGTTTCTAATTGAATCTATTTGTATTAGAATTGGCATATAAAACTCAAATTACTCAAGCTTTCCTTATTTAATTATTTATTATATTAATTTATTAATTTTATTCAATATCGATGGCAAATTATTTAGAATACTGCTTGCTACTTGCTGTCAATGTGTTTCTTTGTTGTGATAATATTTTGTGCCTGTTGAAATAATACTGTTCCATCCTCGCATTAAAATAACATTCCTCAAATATTATCACTTATTTTTGATGATGGTATTGTTTTTATTTTAAACACTATTGTCACAATAAAAAAAAAAACTTGTATATAAACAGTGTTGTAAACTTAATTTCTGAATTAAAATGGAAACTATATTAACAAATGCTATAAGAAATGATAGAATGGTACCGAGTAGGCAGTTTTATCTTCACCATCATCAAAATATCTTGAATAGTCATCCGAATTCTTAATAAATATAAGGCTTTTGTCTTAGTGTGCTGTCATTTTCATCTTAACTGTAAATTTTCTATACATTTCCCTTCAGCAAAGCATATCTTTTTATTATTATCATTATAACCATTTATTTGCTTTTCAGGAATAGGTATTGGAGGTAACAGGATAGGGTCCCAAATGGGTCCGAGTCCTAGCGGTCCTGCTTCGCAGCAAAGCGTGACTGGACTCTCTCCATTTGCTGCGAACCCTCCCTCTGTTCCACCAACAACAACTAGTCAATTTCAGAACACTAATCATCAGGTAACATATTATTTTATTTATCTTCATTTATTTTCTTTATTATTTATTAAAATAGTGGATTAGTTTCTAACAATGCTATTGTTATAATTTTGTTATTTGACTTAGTATTCTGTAGGCTGCTTTTATTATTTTGTTTTTTAAACTTTTTTGTATATATGAATTAATTTAAAAATTCTATTTTGAAATTATTTTCAAATTCTTGTACTAAAAATATTCCTGAACCATTAATTAGTAATCTTATATTCATTTATTTCCATATTATTATTCGAGTGGTTATTACAGTCAAGTGTGAGCGATACATATCTTGTAATATATTGTATAAACTAGTTAATATAATGATACATTGTTTGAACTATGAACATTGTATATTTATATGCAGATTTGTTTGTTTTTTTCAATTATAACAATTTATTTAGTTCCAGGCCAACGCTCGATTACCAAACACTGCCCAAACCTCACCTGCTTTTGGCCTACATCCGTTTCCTTCACCTCAGCAAGTCTCCGCCCCTGCAAGTCAGTCTAACAGCGGGAGAGTGCCATCTCCTCCATCATCACCAATGGCGAGTCCAACTGTTGCACCTTCTCCATCCATGGGAAAATTTTCCAACCATACTCCGCCTTCTACTCTTGCTCGAACTCAACAATCTAGTAGTAATTCATATTCAAGTCAGATGGCCGCTATCACTGCTTCTCTCGCCAGAGTAAGTTTCTGAAAAATATCATAACCTCATATCTCTATTTAAATTTTAAGTAAATATTTTGAAGGATAGTAACATGGGTATAAAAGTCAATTTTTGGACCGTTTGTTACAAGTATGTCTCCAAGCTTATTCTTTACTGTGAGATGTCTTACAGGGTTACCCTAATTGTTTTAGCAAAAATATTTTTAACTGATTGATTTTTGTTGTGGTAAATTCAATAATGGAATGATGTTTCTGCTTTTTTGGGCCTGATCAGTATCATTGTATTATTAAGTTACGTTGGAGTATTATTTTATTAGGATTTCAGACCAAGGAGTTTAGTTCATTTGTCTTGTGATTATTAAAGTAATCTAAATCAAAGAGAAAGAACTATCTTCTACTCGAGATAAGTATATTATTTCATTTTATTAGTTTATCATAGGTTCATTATTAAAAATAAAAGTAACAAGTTGTTGGATAGGATTATTATTAATTCTTCAATTTTGTCTTCTCTCCTCAAAAATTGTGATTTATGAAAGGAAGAGGGACTGATTTAATATTTCTTACTTCTAGTTATTAAATAAATATATTATACATTTTCTAAAATTTATAATCCGTTAAGGTCAAAAATAACAGGCATTATTATTACAAGTCAAACACTTAAAACAAATCCAGTTTTTAATCCATATATTTATTATTTTTATAGACGTTTCGGAGATACTGTGTCTCCTCTCTTCAGAATAATATAATTCACTTTTTGTTAATATAGTTCACTGGTAATAAATAGAGAAAGCAATAAATAAATAATACAGTATTTTAAAATCATGTAGTAATTTTTGTTTTACTCTGTACTTTTGTTCTTTTGACATTTAAGCAGTATAAATTTTAAAAAAGTATAGATTATGTAATGAAACCAATTAATATATTATTAATATGTACAAATGGTCTCAAAAATAAACACATTAGGTTTCTGCAATATTAAATTTTTAATAAAGTTACAGTTGATCCCCGAAAATTTAAAGAAATTAAAGAGAAAAGAAAAGAGTTTTCGACGAAAACGTTGACTTTGTTCGGTGAATAATGTCCTAAGAATGTTAAATTAATGTTTTCTTTTCACTACCACATAGAGGATGAATCAAAATCGCATAACGGATATGGGAGGTTTTACAGCTTAAATGACTATATATTTTGCATCACAGCAGTATTGTTTTTTTACATGACTCTTATATTATCTGTTATTTTTATGTATCTTTACAGGATGAAGATTCACCTACTTCAAATAACAACCAAACAAGTAGAGGTAAAGGAGATATTAAACTGGAGCAAGATGAAATGAAAGAAGATGAAGAAGCTGAGAGAGGAAGCGGAAAAGGAATAGGCACTGGAAAAATAAAACAAGAGCCTATGGATGATATGCCTGCTAAAGGTAAGTTTTTGACCCACCAGGTCATGTGACACATGAAATTAATGACTATGAATCTAGTAATCATAATAAACTAAGTATATATTTATTAAATATAAAATAAGGCTCTGATCACACAGAGATTCAGTTAGATGTATAGTCATTTTTAACAATTACTCAATTTTGATATTCACAAGAATGTCAAATATTACTTAATGGAATGAAAATATTTTTTAATAATAATAAAAGCTATTTTTAAGAAACTAAACTGTTTGAACTCTTTTTACTGCTTCTGTATTAATGACTAGGCAATAAAATTGAATGTTTTGTTCATACATATCCAACTTTATTCATGAAGTTCTATTTACATTTGAACACTCTCTAACAGGTTTAGGCTAATGTACTACTAAAAATTAGAAATTATTCTCTGTGAATCACAATCCAAAAAAAAAAAATACAAATCATCACTGTGTGAGCAGGACCTAACTTGTGGAACAAAGTGTTTGTGTTTTCTCTAGCTTTTGTTTCCTTATTACATTAGATTATTTTATTTTATTTAAAAAATATTGATCTATTCGTTATTTTTCTGAATGATTTCATGTTATATAAATTTTTTTATTTTCTCTTTTTTTGAATCAGATGAAATCAAAGAAGAACCTAAGTCACCTAAAGTTAACGACACTCCTGATGTAAAACCAACTGTTGTACCTGAACCAATACAGCAGGGTGTCGGGGTTGACAAGAAGAAAAAATGTTGTAAGTACTAAACTCAGTGTTAAGTTGATTTAACAGATTTATTTAATTTTTTATTCATATAAATATCAATTTGATGTAGTGTAAAATTTATCTTATTATCAATTCTTTTTCAGTATTTAAGCCTGATGACCTGAGGCAAGCATTGATGCCCACATTAGAAAAACTGTATAGACAAGATGAATCGTTACCTTTTAGGCAGCCTGTAGATCCTCAATCCCTTGGTATTCCTGATTATTTTGACATCGTAAGGACTCCAATGGATTTGTCAACAGTGAAGAGAAAACTCGATACTGGGCAATACTCGGATCCGTGGGAATATGTTGACGATGTTTGGTTAATGTTTGATAATGCTTGGCTGTACAATAGAAAAACCTCTCGTGTGTATAGATATTGTACAAAGGTGAGTTTTATTTTATTATCCCAGTTAAACCTCTTAAGTCTTGTCATTTATTGTGAGAATTTTTTTTTCTGGCACATTTTTCATGCAGGGTTTTGTTAGTATTTTGTCTACGACCGAAGGTCGACGGCCAGGATGTTGAACCAATTTCTATTCTTATATCCTACATTAATTAATTGTGTAATCCAACCTTTTGTAATTTTATTCAACTGCTGGCCCCTGTATGATGATCCTCCTATTTCTATATTCAAGCTCTCTTTGGTCTTCTGATGTCTCTCTAAAGGATCATTATTCCCTCTTCCATAACTTCACTTAAACATTTGGAATTTATAATTAATTCAGTTTTCATGTTATCTTGTTTATTTTATGAAGATAGACATTTTGTTTTAGTTAAGGAATTAAAATTTTTATTTTCAATGTTCTCAAAAGAATAATTAGCATTGAATTTAATTTAAAATATTTTGATTGAGAGTGAAACAAAAAAATGCACTATTAATATTAATTATTTAATATTTGCTTTTAATTCATTTTATTATTTTCCTGACCACAATCAGGAATGAAAGAGGTTGCTTAACACATAGAACTGCAGAGGAACGATTAGTGTGACACTTTTGTACAGTTATTCTGGCTTAACTATTTAAATAATAGTATTGGAACTTCAGGATAAATATAAAGTATTTTCATTTTATTTTCTATTAGTGCAAATTCTTTCATGAATTGGCTTGAAGTATGTCTATGCAAAGTGCCTTTTTATTGGATCATAAATTTTTAAATGTGCATAATAAGTCTTTCTATTGAGCCTTGTCCTGGTTATCTGTTTGGGTCATGTTCATAATAAATATTTTTTCTTTATCTGATACTTGTTTAGTTTAATTAGTGACGGACAAGAGAGGTTTTTCTTGAGCATAATACATCTTCAAGTTGGAATCCTATTGCTGATATATTATTTATGCTATAGTTATCGGAGGTTTTCGAACAAGAGATTGATCCTGTAATGCAAGCCCTGGGTTATTGCTGTGGTAGGAAATACACCTTCAACCCTCAAGTCCTCTGTTGCTATGGAAAACAACTGTGCACTATTCCAAGAGATGCAAAATATTACAGCTACCAAAATAGGTAATGGATACATTTTAATTTTCTATATCATTATAAGTATCAAGATTTAAATTATAAATCGCTGAGAAAAAAATATATCTTTTAGAAATTGTGTTACAGATTCATGTATTTTTATGGGAAGAATAATTTTAGTCCCCAAAATGTGAAGAAAATTGAAGTTTTAATTTCATTACAAAAATTCACAATTTGATAGTCAAGATAAATTTCTTTTAAATTATTAAAAATTGTTTGACATAAACTGTCTTTTCTTTCAAAAACTAACTAGCCAACTCATTTGGGCGAAAGAAGAAAAATTCTTAGTCAAAAGATAAATAAAAAAAAATGAACTAAGATTACTATCATCATAAAGTGGACTTCAATCATTCTTCCCTTGGACTCCTCATATGTTATAATTCTTAACCATAATAATATTTTCTTATTGCTATTTTTCTATAAAATATTTGTTTAATCAGTAGTGAAATGCTAATTACTTATTATCACTATATGATGTTTCTTGATTAATTGCATCTGCATGCCTTATAACTTACCACATAGACGTTTCTTATTTATGAAGCTGTATGATTGTACTTGAGACCAAGTTTTAATTTGTCACTATTAAATTCTCTATTTATAATAATAACAATATAAGTTCATACTGGTCTTGTCCAAAAATAATTGTTATTTATTTTCTAGTTATATTGAATAACAAGAGATCAGATTTTTACAGTTATTTCTTGTTTAGTTTGACTGCTTGATTATTAGTCATAATTTGTATGCACAAAATTTTCACCCAAAGCTCTGGCCGTTAGAGGGTTAATAGCAAGCAAAAGGAAATCCATTGATAAAGATAGTTGAATTGTAGAAATTGATTCTTAAAGTGTACTGCCACTGCCTGGTAGTGGAAATGAAAATTATTTATTTTGTTTGCATTTTTCCAATTGGCGGACTACATTCAGCCCAAATATTTATTTGATCATTAAAACTTAAGAGGTTATTATATTTTACCATGGTAGAGAGGTGTCTCTATAAAAAAAAAATCTTTTAGTTTGTTTTATTGTTTCTACAACACTAACACTTTAAAATAGTAAAAATGTGCAGTGATTGAAAAAAGAAAAGAATCTTTGATTTAACCCTCATTAAATTTGACTGGAGACTCTATTTGAGCATATATCGTTTTTTTTTTGTTTTTTTTTTTTAACTTCTGATTGCCTATGTTCATTGCTCATTTTCTGTTCCTTTCAAACATCTTTTTGGTTTCAGGGATACTTTTTCTCCTCCATCCATTTACACTTCATTATTTGTTACTATAATATTGAAAAGGGATTAGTTCTTATTAATTTATTTTGATATTACAACTTTTTTATTGTTATATGTTACATTTACAATAGTTACTAGTTGCATATTTGATCCATTTTGTTCTATATTTTGAGATTTTTTAATTAATAAGCATAAAAAAACTAGCATAAAAAGAGAGATATCTCATCAGTCACTCTGATTAAAATGCTAATACTACTTTAGTTTCCCTGTTTATTCATGGTGACTGCATTGCAATATCTCATAAATCATTTCATAAATAAGAAACTATAGTAAATTAATTATAATTAAAGTTTGTTAAGGCATGTTACTGGTATTCTGCTCATTTAGCATGACATTTGGTCACACCAACATCACCTGGATTTTAAATTTTATAAAATTTTAACTCTTGGTAGTGCATGATTATCCCCATTTCTTTTTTTTCTCATGGTGTATTGTTTATGGTAATACTGATGAGCCATTCAACTTTCCTGAAAATGTTTATATTGTACAGAACAACCAGCAAATGCCTGCAGTGATTAATTATCATATATAGAATTTAGTCTAAATCATTTTTGTAAAGATATTTATAATTGCTTGCCTCACGTGACCAATAAGTAATAGTGCTAATTAGTAATCATTGTTACTGCATGAGCAATAACGTTGTAATGAGTAATAAAAAACATTAAAAAAAAATTATAATGGAAACATGATGTGTACAGTTGATGCTTTATTAAATTAGTTATACAAATTGTATTTTTTTTTTAAATGAATATGACCGTTCTAAATTCAAATTAACACTTTTCACTGCTACAGAAATATAATGACAACTGTAAAAATTTGTGAAACTGAATCCATTATCTTGGCGGGCTCAAAAATGCATTTACCAGATGTTTAGGAATCCATATGATCATACTTTATTTTGCTATGGGAGGGAAGATCCGTTGCTATAACCTGCAACTTATTTATCTGTCTATCCAGCAGAATAACAACACATTTTTTAGTTGTAATTTAGAATGGGATTGCGCAGTTGTGTCATACTTTCAGGGCAAATATCAGGGAAAATATTCAATATAATGCTCCTGGTAAATAGATTTTGTTTAGTAGATAACTGCCATTGAATATTTTGAAGGATGATAGGAAGATCTCATTTCACTATTCCCGGAGAATAATTGGTTTTGACTCTTGAAGTTTGTTGAACATTATTAAAGTAAGCTAAAATTAAATTAATAATAACTGTTTGAATAAAAATAGTAAGCTAGTAGTGTTTTTCAGATTTGTTATCGTTTGGCATAGAAATGAGCATAGTAAGGCTAAACTCATTTAAATAAATAAATAAACAGTGTGAATCATTAGTTGACACCTTTGTTTACTTTGTGTGTCAACATCAATGTTGTAATCAGTTTCACAATCAAATTATAACTTAAAAACAACATGACGTTAATATTTTCAGAGGAATGTACTTGTACATTTATTTCAATAAAAAAAATCATTAAACTTTTTTTATGGTTCATGTAACGTGGTAATCAATTTTAGTTGGATTAAAGACTTTTTCTGTTGTTAAATTATATTTATTTTTTATGTCTTTTACCTCTCTCAATAACTCCCTGGTTTAATTTTCAACCCTTCTGAATTTTTTAAAAACTTCAGGGGCATGATTCAAATTTTTTTTCATTCTTGACCGTACTTTGACTTTTTACTCTGGCAGTACTTTGAAATTAAATACATTTTAATAAGTATATACATTTTTAATTTAGAGCTTCCTTCTTACACTTATGAATTTGATTGCATGTTTATCTTTTTTTCTTTTAATAGCATATCTATTCCTTTCGAGTTGCGCTTTTAGTTTGCACTTTTAACAAAGCTCTAACGCACTGCTTTATTATTTTATGCTTATGTTATGTTCCCGCTGTTCCTACTTTAAAACTACTCGCAATTTGAAAACTTGGTTCATAAAGAGGATATGGTGTTTCCTGTGATAGATATACCTACTGCCACAAGTGCTTCAATGACATCCCTGGGGACACTGTTTCGCTTGGAGATGATCCTTCCCAGCCACCAACGTGAGTATATATTATTATTAGAGAGAGAGAGTGTGTGTGTGAGAGAGGGGGGGCAATCTTTATCCTAAGTTGTGAACTAGTCTTTTGTTTCGTATCTTATTACTTTTTTCTTTTAAATGTTTTATGCTCCTTTCCTTTTTGAAACTAAATGAATAAGAATTTAGTTTTACTTACTTTAAAAGATAAAGTGGACCCTTTCTTTATAGTCAGATAACCATTGGTCTATTATTTTGACTTTTACTATAAAAAACATATCTTAGTTATCTTTATAAAATGACAGTAGTTTTTTTTCTGTTCACAAGGTAGATTTAATCTGAAAGAAAAACATCTTTAATTATATTATTTACATTTTACCTTATATTTTATTTTTCCTTAAAAGGTTTGTTGATTTGATGCATTAGTTCAAGTTATAAAAATAGCCACATCATTCCGCAGTGGCCTTTGTACAGTACTATGAAAAGCTTTAATATTGATGTCCATCTTGTAGTTACATCATGTAGTTGATCTTCAATGAAGTTTTTTTGCTCATCTTAAGACTGTAATTACTTACTGCATAGCTAAGACTTATGTGCAGAGAGAATTTTTTCAAAACCGTTTCTAGCTTATCTGTCTTTTAAGTATGCCATTCAGGAATTACTTTTAGACATTAGTTAAAGAACATGAGAATTAAAATTTTAAAAATATATTTAGCATTAATTTTTGTAATAGTTTTTTTTTTTTTTTTTGTGAGAGAACAAAAATAATTACCTGAAAAAGCATAATTAGAAATAGGGGACAAAAAAGATAATTTTTTTTATTGAGGAGACATTTGAACATGAAAATAAAATGGGAGCTAAAAAATTATTGACAGGTTAACTTACTCTCCCTAAAAATTTATTACATTTTTATTAGATATTTAATTAAATACTGAGTTTTATGAGCTTACAGGAAGTAGAGAAAGTGTACACTTCTTATGAATTGTTTTTTATTTAATTTTATCAATTTTTCATTGTTAATCATTATATACATAATTGTATTGTCTTTCTGATTTAATGTTGAATTTTTTTTTACATTTTATGAATTATAATAATTTGATTTTTTCTTCTTGAAGAAGTTTGTCGGGGGGTGCGGTCAGCAAAGAACAACATAAATAAACAAAACCATATTTATTTATTTTATGCCGACGTTTCGACCTGAGTTTCGGGTCTTCATCAGGGGTTGTGTCGTAGAGGAGGGAAAGATTAGTACTGGATTGTGTCGTAGAGGAGGGAAAGATTAGTACTGGACAATAATTTGATATTACAGTATAATAATTTGATATATCTTATGACTATTATCAATTATATTAATTATTTTATATTATTTTTTCTTTTTAATTAATAGTGTGATAAAGAAAGATCAGTTCAAAGAAATGAAAAATGATCATTTGGAACTTGAACCTTTCGTTGAATGTACCGACTGTGGAAGGAAACTTCATCAAATTTGTGTCTTGCACATGGAAAATATTTGGCCTCAAGGGTAAGTAAAATGATGTTTTGAATTTTTAATATTAATTTATCTTGATCACATTTTTAATTTATTTTTATTTTTCTTCTTTTTTTTTTTTTTTTAGCTTTACTTGTGATAACTGTTTAAAGAAGAAATCAGCCAAACGGAAAGATAACAAATTCAATGCTAAGAGGTTACCAACAACAAAACTGGGTACATATATTGAAACGAGGGTCAACAATTATTTGAAAAAGAAGGAAGCAGGCGCTGGTGAAGTGGCCATCAGGGTAGTCGCGAGCTCAGATAAGATTGTCGAAGTAAAGCCTGGCATGAAAAATAAGTAAGCCAAATCACTTTTCCATTTT
>NW_027111379.1:1002556-1007176 GCF_000696795.3 Halyomorpha halys | reverse complement strand
TATTGGTGAGATTACATTTTTTATTATTTTACTATTTAACAAAAAATGGCTTATAAATCTTTATCCTTAATTTAATTAATTAATTACAAAGTAGAGAAGTACATTGCATAGGATGAATTCAGTATCTTGCTAAACAAAAATGCAACAAGTTTTACTACTTTTGTAGTAAGTTAACCTTTATCTAACCCCAGTTATACACTCTTTTAGTGCCGGGGGCCGATATTCGACCTTTGTTGCACTGGTGAATAGTGCGAGCTCCAATATATTAGCCCACATCTTGTAGAACTTTACTATTTGCATTGCAAGAGAACTTGTATCTCAAAATAAATTTATAGTAAGTCTAATTCCATTACGAGAGAAATAAAAAAAAAGTTTTGGAAGAGATTATCCGTCCATGTACCTTGAAGTTATTCTTAATTTTTGTTATGCAATATTATTTATTTTGTTACAAAATACATTGGATATACAAAGTATATACTTTGTAATAAGTAGTCTACATAAAGTTATGATGTAAAGATGACTTTTTGTATCTGCAAATACATTTTGTAGGAGTAAACTTAATTTTTATTTTCTTTATGATTATTTTTACTTTAGTTGTTTATGTAATTTTCAATAAATAAACAAAAATTAGTGTCATTGTTTTATTCTCTATTTCGTTCTTAATACACAGCTTTTTTAATTATATAAATATTGTTTTTTGTTTGATTTTATGAACTTTTTTCCAATTGCTAGCAAAATTGTGGAATTCGGCCGATTATCTTCGCATAAGCATATATTTTTTGCCTGGCACTAAAAGGGTTAAGCTAAAGAATTAGTTTTCCTGATCACAGTGATAGTCAAATCCCAAAAATGACTTATAGAAGAAACTGCGTTCTTAAAAACCAGAGCAGTATAAAGTTACTGTAAAACTCAGTGCAGATTATTTTCAAACTAGGTGACCAAAGATATACAGGTGACTTAGTAGAGACAACTGAAAAAAAAATTATCAGAATAAAATATGCTTAATTCTTTTTTTTTTTTACTAACTCAATGAAAAGCCATGTGGCCCAAATAAAAACTTATTTTTGCCCCATAATTTCAAAATTTGATTTATCAATGAACCTAGTAATTACAATTCTGGTTATGGTAGTGTCAAACAGAATTACATTAATTGGTGATGTACCAATTGCTGTGTTCCAAGTTCATAAAATTCAGTCCTTTAACTACTTAATAAAATTTGTATTCCTTTTCAAGAAAATAAATTCCTAAAATAGGAAAAAATAGAATCCTGTAATAAGGGATCATGCTTGTTCTATAATCTCTCTGTTCAATTTTAATTTGTAAGGAACATTAATGGAAACACCCTTTTTAAATAAAAAATGTTGTTACAACATGCAATTTACAGTAATTATGCATGGTTCATTGCAGTAATTTCATTTCATGATTAATTGTTCAAAAACTTACCAAACTAAGTTACTAAATATCTTGACATAGTTTGGAAGTGGCTAGTTCATTTGTCTATAGTGATTACAAAATGAAAAAACCTTGGGATAGAATGATTGAAATAAATGGTATCTGTAAGATAGGAGCAACTATCCTTATCCAACTAAGAATTAACTTATCAGAAGGTTAAAATAATGAAATTTGTAGACTTTAATTTTCAAACTTTTTGTTGAAAAAATTATTTTTTAAATTTTAAATGTTCTTTTAGCCAATTTGGATTCAATAAATACTCTTTTTGTAATTTTGGCATCCTCTAGCTATACCACAAACCCTGTGAAGGGATAAATTAAACTTGATTGATTTGACCTTTCATTTCATGATCAACTTGTCCTATCCACTGTTAAGTCACATGCAAAAGATCAATTTCAAAGTCCTTACATGTATTTTTTCTTCAATTACCTCCTATCTCCTTATTTAAGTAAGAGGGTAAAGCACAGATACTGAAATTACTTTTTGTTGAAGTTCTTGATCAAACTGGTTATTACTTTGTTTTTATATATTTTTAGCTAATGAAGAGAGTCCTTTTAATAAAGATAGCCATCATGATTTGTGTCTTGTTCGGTTATTCCAAATACAGACCAGTTACTTTATTTTCATACAATCTTTATGTACTCACTTTAGTCCAATCACTTCTAGTTTGTTTTTAATTAAGATTGTAATAATTGCATTCTAAGCATTTTAGATCTATAATAAAATTATATTATTATAATTTTTTTTTTTTCAGATTTGTTGAAAATGGAGATCTACCTGATCAGTTCCCTTATCGGGCAAAAGCCCTTTTTGCTTTTGAGGATATAGATGGAACCGATGTATGTTTCTTTGGCATGCACGTTCAGGAATATGGATCAGAATGCCCAACACCTAATACGAGGCGGGTTTACATAGCCTATCTTGACTCCGTCCACTTCTTTAGGCCGAAGCAGTATAGAACTGCTGTCTATCATGAAATCCTATTAGGCTATTTAGACTATGTGAAACAACTAGGGTATGTTATAGATGTCTTTTATTAAATTTATTTTATTGAAATTATGTATTTTGATAAAGAAGCTATATAAATTCAACAATTAGACTTTTTTTTTTTCATTTTCAAAACTTAAATATTTAATTGAATTAAAAACAAGATACTTTGTACAAATATCTTATTGTTATTCAATGTAATTGATTATTTATAATAATATTTATATATTATAATTAATTGGATGAATTGATAATATACTTTATACAATATTTTTATAAAAATTGAAGAAAAAAAAATATCCTCAATAACAACTTGTCAGTTTAATACTTACTTTTAACTTTTTTGAAACTATGTACTAATTGGAGTTGTGGGAATGGGCAGATGCTCTGCTCATGGCGAGTGTTGGTGCACTTATACAGTCTCCATTGGTTAATTAATAGTGAGAGTGCTGCTCAAGTATGAGAGATAGAATAGGTCTAGGGATCCTTAAGTCGACAGTGTAAATATTGTACACAATAGTTAAAATGTGATTAATGTTTATTTTATTGTCATATTAGTTTGATTATGTTCATTTTATTTATCTTTCTGTTTATATACATATAGAGATTTTATTATTTTTATTTTTGGTATGAATGTGATCATTTATCACTTACTTATAGCCTAAGGTTGTGGCATTTTGTAATGCTTATCAGTGAATAAAATTTGATGTACTAACCTTGATGGTTATGGATATTTATGGGACTTATTTAGCTTTTTCATTTACAAAAAATAATCACAAGGATTTCATTTCATTTATATTATTCATTTCATCTAAATTTAATATTTGAACCTAACATTCTGATACAATTTGAGCTGTAAAATAAATAAATTTCTGGTAATAATAATTGTTTTTATTTATTTGTACCAAAATCTACAAAGCTTAACTAATAAGCTGCTAGAATTGCATCAGCTCAGTTCTGATTTACTCAAGTTATCTTTCGAAAGCAGTTACCCTTCGATAATATTTCAGCTCTGAATATATTTTTCTTAGAACAATTGATTCTTCATGAGTTGAACAGTTATATTCCAATTTATATAAATAATTCAAGTTTTACCAAAAACTTTTCAATAGTTTTGGAAGATGAAGGGTTGCTTTAAAAAATCAGGAATAACAAACAAATTTTTTTTACCATACGATTTTAATAAAATAAAATTGTTTTTTTATTTTTTAATCACTTCATGGACCTTAGGGACACTTAAACTAACAAAAAGTGAAATTTTAACAATCATTTTGTTGATTAATTTTTATATGAATTTTATTTTGTTGACCAATTTTATCATGAACTTTGTTAACATTTGTGTGATTTAATTACAGATATACAATGGCACATATTTGGGCTTGTCCTCCATCAGAAGGTGATGATTATATATTCCACTGCCATCCTCAAGAACAGAAAATTCCTAAACCGAAAAGGCTTCAGGAATGGTACAAGAAAATGCTAGACAAAGGCATTATTGAAAGGATAGTTCTCGACTACAAGGTTTGTTATAATTATATTATAATATTTTAAAACTTTGTTATTCTGAGAAAATATGTTAGCTTTGGTTTAAGATGTTAACATTTAAGAATATAATTATTTGAATTGATTTATGAATTTTATTTTATAAATCTTAAGCATTCTCACAATATTAAAGGTTCAAAGTAATATGTTTTCTTATTTTTATGTAACTTGAAGCATAAAATTAAATATGTTTTTTTATCTCCAATTATATATCTAAGTACTCTGACATGAGAAAAGGTGTGTACTACGTTTTTATATCCCAACTGTACTTTTTATGTACAATGATTAGAAGAAAAACTAATAATAATATCCCCACTGATTATTGAAATTTGTATTTATTTTTTTATTGTGATATCTAATTTTGTTTTAAATTAATTTCCTTTGAATAATATTTCTTATCCATTGTTCTTGGAAGGAGAAGAAAATTTTCATTATTGTTCTATGTAAATTCGTATTTATGAAAATTGTTTCACATACATTTAGATATCACTGTATCGACAAAATAAAAACTTGTTAAATATCAAAGAACATTTGTTATTTCTGTAAAATAAGAGTTCTATATGGATGCAAAGTATTAATACTCTGAGCTAAGGAAAGAACAATCCTTTTATCTTTTCAAAAATAAATTATATATATATA
>NW_027111379.1:963884-1002506 GCF_000696795.3 Halyomorpha halys | reverse complement strand
TATATATATATATAATATTTGTCCCAAAGACAAGGTGCACCAGTGAAGTACTAAAGATGCATCTGGTTAACATTCATCAATGGTGGTTGATGAAATGTACTTGTTTTCTTGTTGGGTTGTATAAGAAAAGAAACTCAAAAAAGGTTATCAACAATGAACTGAGCTCTGTTGTCCATAGATAATTTCTATGGTTAGTTTATTAAAGGGACTGTTTGAAATGTACCATGGCAAGATAATCCAACTTAAGAATTGTATAACTAATATTCAATATCATTAGATACGACTTAATGATTTAGTTTAGTTTAGATATAAAAGTTTTTTGTTTTTTTTGCACTATGTTTGCAAACAAAAATTGATTGATGTTTTGACTGAAGTTTATTTTCAAATTCTCGTTATTTTGTAAGTAATGTTTTAATTTCTCAGCTTGATATATGTTTAACTTTTTCAAACAATTTAAATCAATTCAAAGATCTGGTTTTTATTCGTAATATCCTTATACAAAATTTATTATGAACTATGTATTTCTTCATTTTATTAGTTTTACTTATTTTATTTTAGGATATTCTGAAACAAGCTATTGAGGATAAATTAAATTCAGCCGCTGAATTGCCATATTTTGAAGGTGATTTTTGGCCGAATGTTCTTGAAGAGAGTATCAAAGAACTAGACCAGCAGGAAGAAGAAAAAAGAAAGCAGGCTGAGGCTGCCGAAGCTGCTGTAAGTTACATATATCTAAACTAAACAGCTCAACCAAAGGCATATTCATTTAATACCTTATTCATGTTTTAAAATAAAATATAATCACAAATAAATTTCTAAGTGTTAATGTATTATTGAGGGGAACAAAAATCTGTAAAACCTATAAATTTAATTAATTTTTGTTTTCATTTGCCTGTATATGAAATGTATTTTAGTAAGTAGTGTGATCGTGAAAATTTGAAATCCTAGTTTTCAACATGAATACACTTTTTAAAGTTTTAAATAACCTGCCAGAACACACAATTTAAAGTAAACCTAAGAGCGTGCAATGGTCTGATAGTTCTCATAGTGATTAGAATTTTTAAAAAATATACTTTCTAGTACTTCTGCCCCCTTACCCATACGATAATCAATTATGAAGGCTCATTCTTATGATTCATTGCTGATTTAGCTCTGATTTTTTTATATTTTAAAAATCTTATTGTTTTTGTTTAATAACAAAAGTATTCATAATACCAAGCAACCAATACGTCATTATATACGAGATCGTTTTGAGTGATAACCAATGTATTAAATTGTCAATCTACCAATTATAACTTGTTACCTTATCTATTTTTCATGATATTTAAGTAAAATCATTTTTTACATTAAAACAAATGCATGTCCTGCTTGATGAACATTATACTGAGCATATAACATTTCAAAATGTATTTCATGTAATATAATCATTCATACTATTGTTTTGTTTTTTTTTTTAGATTTTTTCTCTTCAGGAAGAAAATGAAATTGGGCCTGATGGAAAAAAGAAAGGGCAGAAAAAAGCAAAAAAATCAAATAAATCAAAAGCAAATCAGAGGAAATCAAATAGTAAAAAATCAAACACTCCTCAGACAGGAAATGATCTCTCTGCTAAAATATTTGCCACTATGGAAAAACACAAAGAAGTATTTTTCGTTATTAGGCTACATTCTGCTCAAAGTGCTGCCAGCTTAGCGGTAAGTTAGTTGCTCAGAATTATTCATAGTTCTCTATTGATTCTCTTTATCAAGATTTTAATAGTTAATTTTTTTTGTTAAGATTTTAATGGATTATTCATATTTAATGGATTCTGTATAATTTGTGTAGTTTATCATAATTTAATTGTCTCAATTCTTTTAATATTAAAAAAAAAAATTGTTAATTTCAGGCTTTCTAAGAGTTTTAGTTATAAATATATTATTAAAATGTTTAGATTATGAAAATAAAAACAATTCATTTATCCTGGGAAAAAAATTTTAATGAGCAATTAAATAAATTTATTAAAAGTCTATCCATGTATAACAATAAAATTCTTATTTTTTTCATTAGTCACACATTATTCCCCATTGTCTGTTCCAAAATTAATATCTATTTTTTATGCCCATCTTCATTGTCTCTTATTTGAGGGTCAGAATTGAATAAGAAATTTTTCTTTTATTAAATTGACAAATGTCCATCAAATAAGTTAAGAAAAATAATAGAACTAGAAGATCGGTAAAAAAGCCCAAAAGGTTGTTCTAATGTGAGGAGAAAATAAACAATAAAAAGGGGCTATTTTTCCTTTAAAAGAAAATAATACATAACAAAACATTATTGAACTACTAAGTGGAAACTTAAAACTTAAGATTACAGTTAAAATAAATGAGGAGCGAGCTTTCTGTCAAAATCCAATATATCCAATTTTGGATTTGGGCATCCCGCGTAGATTGATAAGTCAAATTTTATTTATAACATTGATTTGTAACTCCTATTTAAGTTTAGGAAAGAACTTGATCATTTTTGGATATATAATTTAAATTTGTCAAAAAAAATATATATATTATTTATGAAAAGTGGAATATTAACTTTCAATTAATGCTCCTTGAATGTTTATCTAAAACGGTCTTTACAGTAAACAATATAAAAACTGGAGATAACAGTTGGTTATTTGAACGTGAATGCCACCTGCAGAAAAATAAATATTTAATTAAGAATAATAGCTAGCACTTGTGATGTCGCAATGATGCTAGGATCTTAAGCAACCAATCATTTTATTTTACATTAAAAAGTTAATTAAAAACTTTCTAATTTCAAAATTTTAAACAATATTATGATTCATTTTTCTAGTATTATTTTTCATTATTATATGTTAATTATATATGCACTAATTTCTCTGTTTGTTTATTTATTGATCCCTATCTTTCTCCTATGTTCATATTATATGTCCTAACATGTTTGATTACTTTATAGCCAATTCAAGATCCAGATCCTTTCATTAATTGCGACCTAATGGATGGCCGTGATGCTTTCTTGACGATGGCTCGAGAAAGGCATTATGAATTTTCTTCATTACGAAGAGCAAAATTTTCATCAATGGCTATGTTGTATGAGCTCCATAATCAAGGGCAAGATAAATTTGTCTACACTTGTAATAATTGTAAAGCCCATGTGGAAACTCGTTATCACTGTACAGTATGTGATGTAAGTATTCTTGTGATGATATTTTGCGAAATTATTCGATATTATATAAATTGTTTATAATATTAAATGTCTAATGTTTATTTCAGGATTTTGATTTATGCGTGACTTGCTTTGAAAAAGATGGGCATCCTCACAAAATGGAAAAACTTGGTTTAGATATTGATGATGGTTCATCACCTGCGGATCAGAAACAAGCCAATCCACAGGTAACAATACTTATACTGTGATGTCTTTATGTATTTTATAATATAATCAAACTACCTCTTTATGATGATAAATTATATAAAGAGGTAGTTTTATTGTTTCAAAATCGTTGTTTATAGAAACAATATTTTAAAAAAAAATTATTTTCATGTTTTAAAATCCAATTTGATGTAGACATTTACATGTTTATTTTTGTGCTGCCCAACAGGAGGCTAGGAAGTTATCCATCCAGCGTTGCATTCAGTCATTGGTTCATGCTTGTCAATGCAGGGATGCCAACTGTAGGTTACCAAGCTGCCAGAGGATGAAGCGGGTTGTCCAGCACACTAAAGTTTGCCAGAGGAAGGCAAATGGCAATTGCCCTATTTGCAAGCAGCTCATAGCTCTCTGTTGTTACCACGCGAAGTATTGTCAAGTAAGGCATCATTGTTTACAAATTTACTAGGACATTTTAATGATAATAAGAACTTAATTTGTATTTGCATGAGGACATCTGTTTGTTCTTTAACACTTTTAGTAGATTAATTTCTTAATCTACAATTAATCGATCTATAATTGATTATCACAAATTTGTTGTGCCAGGATTTGTTACCTCATGAAAAATTTTATTTATCAAAATAATTAAATTTATTCCAATTAGTGTTATGTCCACTTTAATTCTTAATGAGTAATTTCTTATTAGATAAGTAAAAGTCAGCTGCTGGTTAAATTTCTCAGCAATGAATTTATGCACCATATTTATATGTTATGCCACCATATTTTGACTTAATGATTTATGTGTTGATTTCAAATGGATAGTTTAGAATGTTATATCATAATCATTATCTTCATTTTTTTTTTTTTTTTATATATAGGAAACAAAGTGTCCAGTGCCTTTCTGTTTGAATATCAAGCATAAGATGAAGCAACAACAGTTACAACAACGTCTGCAACAAGCCCAGCTACTTAGGAGACGTATGGCCGTCATGAATACAACAAGAGGTGGAGGAGGCGGTGGGGGTGGGGGTCTAAGCGGGGGGGCCGTGAGCCCTGGTGGAGCTGGACCCCCTGCCCTCATGGCCCCCCAGCCTACTCATCAGTCCCTCGGCCTCAAGCCTGGTTCTCAGACCCCTCCTGCCAACGTTCTACAGGTTGTCAAACAGGTATCCTATTCTTCCTTTCTCTATCCTAGGCTTATTCTCTTCTTTCGCTTCCATGCATTGTGAAAAGTTATTACTTGCATGTTCAGGTGTTGGTAATATATTTAAAGCATACTATGTTTAAATATGGCATAATTTATTTGCCTCCCTGGTCTCATCATAATTCATTTCTCATTTTTTTAACATGTGGTATTATGTACATACAATACAACATTTTACATTATGTAGCATTAGCCATTGATGCCATAGCTTGTGTGTTAGGCTCTTGATGGATAAACATTATCCAGTTATTGTTGGATGTGGTGATGCAATGAAAACCATTCTTTAAATAGTGAATTAATTAGTTGTCAGCTTGAAAGTTTTCTCTGAGCTTAGCTCAGCAATCAGCAATCTATGGTTCTTGAACTCAAGATATAAATAGATGAAGGAATGCTTTTACAATCATACACTAGTTAATGTAAAATGACCTACTACTAATTCATTGTTAGGGTTTCATTTAATACACTTAAATCTGTTTTTATGCTGTACAAAATTTTGATAATATAGTAATTAATCTGTTAATAGACCTTACCGATGGTTAGAAATGAATTGCATCTTATGATTGCGGATGAAAGTTATTCAGAATTCCAACTTTCTATTAGTTCTGTTGGGTAAAAAAAAATATAAAAAAACCTCCAGAAAAGCCATTAATTAATTATGTGATTTGAAATAATATTATATCATTATTGTTATGTGACTCTAGGAATTGAAATGGGTGTATATCTCTCCTACTAAATGAAATCTATAATTTATAACGCATTACTCTAGTTAAGAAATGCTGAGACATAATTCAGAGGAAAACATTAATTCTGATCATTTTTTTTGTGTTGGGGGGGGAGAGGGATATAACAACACTATTTAGTGTATTCAGTTTTGAATAGAATATTATTCAGTTACTCAATAAATTAAATAATATGCTTGGTTTCGTTTTTATATTTGTAATTATTTATGTTATAGGTTCAGGAGGAAGCAGCGAGGCAGCAAGCGCCACAGGCGGCCCTCGGTTACCCAGGAAAAGTTGCTCCTCAACAGCAAGTTATGCCGCCCCCTGGCCAGCGAGGGGGTATCCAGCAGGTGCCTGGCCCGCCTCTCATTCCTCCCATTGAACAATGGACACCGAGGTTTGTAATCTATCTTTGAGTCTACTCCATTCTCTTTAATAGTTCTCTAAAAATGTTATGTTTGTGATACCTATATGGTGGGGGGGGGAAATATATGTATATAGAATTAAACTAGCAAAATCTTCATAATGTCAGTTTTAATGGTTACACTCAACTTTGAAATAATGCTGGATTATTTCCAATTAATCTGTACTGTCATACCCTACTTAAGCTGCTGATACATTCTTCAGGCATTCATTTAACACGAAAATCACATCAAGCTATGTTTCCTAAATTTTTATCCTCAAAAATGACATTTTGTTTTTTATCAAAACAGAACTATTCAAACTGAAGATAAAGAAGAGAATTTTCTATTGTTAAATCTACTAATTCAATAGAAGGAAAAAATATTTATCTATGAAATATCCGAGTCTAACAAGTACTATAAATCAAAGAATCACTAATTTCTACTGCAACCACTACAACATGTAACTTAATTGTGATTGTGGAAATCTATTTTCTCAGTTAACTTCTCATACTAACAATGTGTTGGAAAAAATTATAGAGTATTATTTTCAAGTTATTAATGAAATGTTGTTTTTGTCCATTTTAAATAAGTTCTGTATTTTCTCAACCTACTCTCAAGAGCACAACTTTCACTTCAGAGTCTAAAATGAAATAAAAATATAATTTTGTTTATCGGAGTATGATTGTGAAAGGAAGTAACACTCATTTCTGACAACATTTTTCATTTTGACAGAAGTCTTTTCTAATTTAATCCATATATAAATCTGATGGAAGAAACATTGGAACATTCATTATCGTGAATAAAAATACCATGGTTTTGAATTCAAGGCATCCTTTCTCTTCTAGGCATGGTCATTAGAGAAACAAATGATGCAAAACTTTATTCCTGCGACAGTAACCTTGTCTCCTCTTTGAAAGAGCACTAAGCATGGTAACACTCACTACTACCACTTTTCCATGGAATAGATTTCAATGAATTTTTCAACTCGTTATTTTTTAAAAAATTGACTTTCCACATGGAAATTATCTAAGGTGGCACAAAAATTCATAAGGGTTTGGTGCAGAACCTAAAAAAAAAGTAATACAACTAGATATCTCAACTGGAAGTATCCTTTTTTTCAGGTATGGTACACCAAAATTATATAAAGACCCATATACATAATTTTCATTTGTGTTGTTGCTCCCAGAAATACATTCTTAAAGCTTTCAGAGATGTGTAACTCTGACTCAGTACATATGCCTCCAGATTCAGAATAAATTACACTAATTTACGGGGCAGTGTTGCTCTTATCACCAGTTAGTTATGTTATAACAGACTTTATAAAATAAACTGTTTAATCACGTGTAAGAATGTTTATGAAATCGTGTATTATTATATAATTTAAGTTTATTTTAATAGTGAATTTGCTTAATCAGAAATAGGCCTGCTTGGGTCAGATTTTAGATTATTGTGATTCCACAGTATATTATAAACTTAATATAATAAACCATCACTTAATTATCAAGGCAGAATTGTTAAGTTGGTAATATTGTCAGTTCTCATCCCTGCAAAGCTATGTAATAAATTATCAAACTGTCTGTCTTATCTAATTTTATATTTTGTATGTTTTAGGTATCAGAACCAGGTAGGGATGCCAGCGACAGCCGGGCAAAGACCTGGAATGTTGCCCGGAGGTGGGAGTGCGATGCCACCTAGTGCTGCTGCCGTACCTGCTATGCGGGGGCAAGCTCAAACACCTGCCGTCCAGAAGCAAGTACTGCAGCAGCTACTTCAGACGTTGAAGAATCCTACTACTCCTGATCAGCAGCAGCAGATATTGCATATATTAAAAACAAATCCTCAACTCATGGCTGCGTTTATAAAGCAAAGACAGGTAAGTTGTTTAATTTCTTTTTCTGAAAATAAACCTGAGTTTCATATTTTAAAGACTAGTCGTTTGTGTATTTGTCGAGTCAACTTAAAAGTAATAGTTAATTAATTTATTTCTATGTATTCTAATATAAACATGTTTGAAAAAGATTATGGCAAAAAGTTTGCCATTTTCTATGGGTGTGTGTGTAGACTTTTCAAAATGGCCACCGTATATTTTTAGGTTTATTGCTAAAAACAATTATTTATAGGTATATTTCATCTTAGATTTTGTATCTTAGGAACTATTTGATGTACAGGAATCTATTAGGTTACAATTTAAAGCTTATTAATTATAAAATAAATTAGTTTATTATGTTAATCTCCGTATGAGTCGCTGTTTCTAAGATATTTGGCAAAATAAATTTACAAAATATTGATTTATCTTTTGGAAAATATTAGGTTTTGAAAAACTAAAATTAAAAAAAAGGTTTGGTGAAAATTCTATTAGTGCTCAATATTAAACCTATGGGCCCCCAGGTTATGGTAAATATTTTACCACTGTTTTTTTTCTAAGTTTTTTAGACAAGTATCTATGAACAGAAATTAATATTCACCTACTTCCAGGTACAGTAAAATTTTAAGCTACTTTTACTTGACAATATTCAATATATTCATACTTCTTAACCCCTTAAGATATTTCTACTAATAATACTATTATAAAATTTTATTTTTATACAGTAGATATTGTTTATTAAAACCCTATAACCAATACCAATCAGAAATAGAGAAAATTCAAAAAGGAAAAAAAAATCCAAAGAAATTAATTTATAAAATTCAGAAACATGAAATTTCATAATTTTAAAATTATTTTTCAAACAAAATTTCTCGGTGATTGTATTTAGATTGAACATAAATTTATTTTTTTAAAAATCAGTTACACTTGACTGCTTCTATTATTGGTTTATGCTAGGGGTACTCATGATGTGTTAAATGTGAAAAGTTTTAAGAAGCTAAATGATTAAGTATAGGATTATGAACACCCAAATTTAATGTCCATATTATATGTTAAATGCAGAGGAGATTCTAGTAGATTTTCTCAGCATCCTTCCAAAATTTCATTCACATTTAGTTTTTTTTTTAGGGTATTTATTGAGGTCTGAAACTATTATCAATCTGGTTACATTAAGTCTGTACACATTGCAAAATTCAATTTAGTTTATTTTTATTTTCTGTTGTTTTCAAAGTGCAATGCTCACTTACATGGTTCCTGGTTGAAATGTTATAAAACCGAATTCCGTCTTTGATAGAAATTTCTTGCTGAACATATGTCTAATGATTTTGAACTTAGTAGATTTCCATTTATAAAATGAAATATCCTATTATTAGTTAAAACAGCTTGATTTTTAAATTTTTGGATACCTTAGATCCTTGTAAAACTACTTTGTGGAAGCTCAGGAAATAAAAGTAGTGAATTAGGGTTTGATAGAGGTATTAGGTAATGCCTTTTTTACATTAATTTATTATTATTTTTATCTATTAGTGTTTTATACTTTATTAGAGCTTTACAAATGATGAGTATAGCCATTACAATTCTTATATAAATTATTTATATATCTGCATGAGACAAGAAAGTAAAAAAAAAAAAGGCTTATTATCTGAAAATTTTCTTCTGATCATTTGTTTTATTATTTAAATTTTAAGGTTTTTCTAGATCAAATTTCTGTTATAAGTAAATATGTTTTAACTGTTTCAATTTATTTTATGTTTGATTTGAGTTGTTTTTTTTTATGCTATATCCTTATGTATTATTATGTTGTGCTTATTTCATATTTTATAAGCTATTTGGACATTTTTTATCACTTCACTCAGTTGTTGGGGTGACAAGATTATTAATTTGGATAGGTATTACAGCAAGCACAACAACAGCAGGCTGCAGCTGCTGGTGGAGGTGGGGTCCAGCAGAAACAAGCTGTTGCCGGCGGTGGGGCTCAAGGCCAACAACAAACTGTTGGTCAGCAGCAGATTCAGCAGCACCTTCTTCAACAGCAGAACAGGCTGCAACATATGCAGATGCTAAGCCAGCAACAACAGCAGCAGCAGCAGGTTGGACAGCCAACGAACCAGCAGCCGAACCCACAGCATCCTAACTGGTACAAACATCAACAACTACTGGCAATGCAGCAGAGGCAGCAGCAGCAACAACAGCAGTTCCCTCCAGGTAAGTAGTTTTCATTCTGATACCAGCTTTTCATTATATTTGAGGGTTTGATAACTCTGTCATTTGGATCAATGTAGATCTTTTGTGGCCAATCCTTAGGCTACCTGGATTTGGATTTTTCAAAGATATTTTAGACCTTAATGAAATCTAATATTTGCTCCTCTTTAATTAGTTTAAGGATGATAATGATGAGAGATAGTTGACTGTGGATAAATTATATGAGGAGAAGATGATTGGGGGTTTGGTCAAAATATATCACAAATAAGTTGAAATAACGTATTTATTAGTGCCAACATTTCTGCCAGAATTTTTAGCCTTCATCAGGGCTAAGAACAAGATAACAACCGATGAATACAAAAAATAAAAACAAAAGGACATAAAGTAAATAATTGTACAGAATGAAATTAATAAAATTAAAGTGATGAAAAAGTTGAAAATAAAATGTATATATAAGTAATTAAATAAGTAAGTAAAAATAACATAATTAAGGAAATAAAATAAAAATTTAAAGTTATATAATGCTAAGGAATATGAATATTATAGTTTATTAATAATTTAAAAATTAAAATTATGGGACGGACTAAGATTGTTGGAGAGAAGGAGAAGAGATGGGCCATAATCTTGGGTGTGTGTACTAAAAAAAAAACACTCTTGTGAGATTCGATTGGCAATGAACCTTTCTATCTCAAGTAGAATGTACGTACGCCACCAGTGATATGACTAGGCCTGGGTAAGACTTGGGATCAAAGATCGAAGAGGGGATTTAGAGCCCCTTATTTATATGCCTAGTCCATGTGGCTGTGACCGAGAAGCAGTCGGTACATGTCTACTTGAGATAGTTTCGTGCATTGTTTTGGTATCGTTTATTAATCATTTTATCGACATCGTTAAGTGATATGTTACAGAAATTATTAATATATAAAAATAACAATATGTTTTTACAAATGAATTAATATGTAAATTTGAGAGCTTTGGTAGGGACGTGACGGCCGTGTGGGTTGGGGCGCAGGTCCCAATGCACTCAGTTCAGAATGTTGTGGGTTCAATTCCCACCTGGGGCAGTTTATTCATCGGCGGTCCCGAAGAATGAATCTTGACGCTCCCACTTTGGTTAGTATGCGGCGGCAACCTTGGTAGCCGCTAGGGGTTGGCAAAAAGGGCCACACTAGACTTTTCCCCCCAACCATTACCAGTACGTGCTTTGGTGAGGCTTGAGGCGTTGCGCTCTGGCGGGTTGCAGAGGCACTCCGTGCTCGCTGCCTGCTACAACTGCAGAACTTAGTTGGCCTTTCGTCAACTCAGCAAGGTCTGCTGCAGCATCTATCTTTTATGGTCAAATACTATTTCTACTAAACAAGTGAGCTTTTCATTTCTATTTGAATGATATCAATAATTGATAATTAATGATCTACACCATATCAACTAGAAAAATTCAATTAGCCCAACAGATACGCATTGTTAGTGTCGTAGACCATTTCATTTGACATGGTCCCTGACCAGCATTATGTTTCTCCTTTTGTGTGAGTATTGTCTTCTAAATTGATTTTCATGCCATGAAATGAGGTAGTTTTTGTCATTATTGCCCCTTGTAATTTATTTTATTTAATACTTTTTCATGTTGCTGTACATTCTCATCAATATTTGAAGTTGATTTTTATTTATTTATTTGTCTAAAATTTCAACTAGAATCAAGTTAATTATCTAAATTGTCTTTCCTAGGAAGTTGTTTGTTACTTGATGCATGCTTTACCATCTAAACATGTAGAAGGCCAAAATTCAGGAATTATATTATAACATGACAATCACTACGTTGCAATACTGACAAGTACATACATATCTATATTCACTGCACAATTTTTTTTTAATTTATTGTTATTTACAACTGTATTTACATAAAAACACATTAAGAAAATTTTATATAAGATCGAAATGGAGTGATACAGGCATGTATGGAATCTACCCATTGGTAGCACTTTAATCATATTCTACATTAGAAGGTCTCGAGGCCATCTTCTTATTAGGTGCCTCAGAGGATTATCAGGAATAAAAGAAGAAGGAAGGTTAGAAACTAATTGGTTTGGGTGGTTAGGGATTTTATAATGATGGAAGGATTGATATCTGGTTCGGGTTAGATCGGTTACACATGAAACAATAAGATCTTCATGAGTGATTTTATTTGACACAAAGTAAGGAGTATAGAGGATTTTGGATTATAAGGATTGGATACAAGAAGAATTTGAAGGTTTATCAAAATACAATAAATAGAAATCTGTAAACAACCTGTGCTAAAGTGTAAAAGATCATGGTTAGCATAGTCCTTTTTTCTATTATTTCTTCACATTTACAAATGTACTTAAGCTGAAGATTCAACAAGTAGATGTAATAATCTACATCGAATTGACATATTTGTGAAGAAACCGACCATTGGTAGCTTTCCAATAACATTTCACTATTAGAAAGGATAGAACAAGGAGGAAGGTTAGAAATTTGTGGGATTTGATGGATAGGGAGTTAATTATAGGAGGTAATTATCATTTTTCTTAAAACTAAGTTTAGGACCTGGCTTCTTTTACGTAGCTATAATTGATAATTAGGAAATCGAGAAATAAATTTGACGATTCATGTGTGAATTAATATTTATTTAATAATTTAATTTAATTATTTCATTTGGTAAATTCAACTTTAACTTGAGATAATCATAATTATATAGGAGCTGAATAAATATGCAATACTCCTGGTCTTCTGTTTTATAATTGAATTTAATATTATTAATTATTATAAAATATGATATTATAAAACTGCAAATTACAATCACTTTTTGTTTCAAGGTAGGGACGTCTATTAGTGATATTATATGAGTTAAAAAGTCAAAGTAAGCATTGTACAAGTCAGTGAAACCGAACGTAGTTCAAACTACAGGACTAATCGGATTAGTTTGTACTCTATAATGGAACAGGGTACTGGTCGTCCTGTTCAGTCGGGGGTGCATTCGGGAACAGAAAAGTAGGGAACTGTGTAAGGCCAAGGTCAGGAGTTCAGTAGGGCCTGCCCTCTCTAATGGTACTTGTATCCTCATCCTCCTACCTCTAATCGATTACAGTCATCCTCATCCTTTGTCTGTACTAAGGGCACATGTCTGCTACTTCTTTTGGCTATTATATCATTTAACTGATAAAATAAATCAAAAATTAAAACGGAAGATGGAAATAAAAAACTAGTTGGTCAACAGTACGATACAGTACAGTGTAAAGCAATGCTACATCGATGATGTGATTCATGGCAGAATTCGGTAAAAGTAATTGTATTTTGTATTAGTTTAATTATTGGCAATCAATTGGTCGTACTTTTTAATATTTCATTTTAATAACAATAACAAAGGCTCGGGGAACCCATAAGTTCAATGCCGATACCACCAGTCGCTGTCCACTAAATCTACCGCGTGAGACTTGATGCAAGTTTCCCATCTACTTTTTGGTCTACCCATCGGACATTTACCCGTCAGCTCAATGATCTCTAAGGCTTATATAAGATTGTAAAATAATTATTTATTTATTTAATATTTTCTACAGTCACTTTTATAGCAACGTTTTTTCAACTAGCTTAAGACATGGTTTATATCATTCCTAATTTTGTTATCATTTAAAAAAAATATCTATAACTTACAATATAAACTTAGGATTTGATTGCTTTATTTAACAAGAATTTTGTTTCTAAAATATTCTGTACATTGTTGAATGCTATGGTTTTCATAGTTTCATTATAGTTTATAGTCATATTATCATAGATATTGTGTTTTTGTAAAACAATACAATTTTTAAATCCTGTATTTTAAAAGTATGTGTAAGTATTTTTAGTTTAGGTGGCATTAATTACCTTATTAATTAAAGAATTTTTGTCCTGGTACTCGTTATAACTCGCTAAATTCATGTAAAATTTCATGATAATATCTTGAATATTATAGTACAGATACAAGCTGAGAAATAAATCATTTTTCCTTATTTACAAGAAAAATATACTAATGAATTTGGCGAAAGACAATTTTCGGTGAAAGGGCTTTGGGTCGCTCGTAGAGATTAATTTGTTAATATGGTGAGATAAAAATACTTCCATTTAGAAATAGTACTATTCTATATTTTATACAATGTTTTGGGTTTACTCCATATTCATGTATATTGTATCCTACAATTGCAACAATTAATTTAATATTATCTACATTTTATCTTTATAATACATTATATGTTTACAATTAAATTAAAATCTTATAATCTATATTTACCTCATTTTGTTAATGACATCTAATTCTATCATGAAATATTGTCATGATATACATATAATTTAAAGTTTTACTATATCAGATTATTTAAATAATGTCTTTCACTACTGATGCATTCACTCATCCCTACAGCACAAACAAATGTACTATATTAGGCATTACCTCTTTTGACATATCAATATCCATGTCCTGGATTCTTTACCTTATTGATATATCTACATTTTATACCCCATATTTCAGTGATGAATATGAGGTAAACCCGAAACGTACAAAAAATATAGAATAGCATTGTGTTCTAAATAGAAATTTTTTCAACTCTTCATATTAACAAGATAATTATCTTATTGATTCTTATCAATTAATCATCTTGGAAACCTTAAGTAATTATGTTTGATCACTTTCTAGGTTACCAGACAGCAGCAGCTGCAGCTGGACAAGCTGCTCGACTAGGTGGTGTACGTTATCAAGGCTTTGATGGGCAGTATTCAGCAGTAAGCAGTAAGCCCGTCGCTTCGCCTGTAATGGGCCCACCAATGCAGCAGACTGGCCAACCTCAAATGATGAGGTCACCTCCTCCTATCAGATCACCACAGCCGAACCCTAGCCCTAGGCCTGTTCCTTCCCCTCGACCAGGTCCTTCTCCGACGACAGATATGATGCTCTCCCATATCTCCCACCATCAGTCCCCTGCCCAACCCTCCCAGCAAGACCCCAACGATCTCACACCTCAGGATCAACTATCCAAGTTTGTCGAACAATTGTAGTATATACAGTAAGTTAGTGTGCTATGTACTTAATAATTCGTTACGTGTGCTTGCTGGACAATTTTTTTTACCTCGCTGACATCGAAAAGTTCCTCAGGTCAATGAGGAGAACAACTCTTAAATAAAGTTTCCCAAGTGCTATTTTTACTTCTCTCGTTCTCTTGGACAAATGTGTTATATTTATTTATGTATAGTATATTTAATAACGAATGTTTATTCTGTGACTTTATTAGAATGGAAACATTTCGACATTGGAAATGTTAGTTTATATAGGTTTTATCTAAAGCGAAACTGTACATTTTGTTAATATGATGTAAATATAATATATATGGGGTTTGTATTGGGACATTCTAAACCCGTTGAGCTAGTATCTACACTAATGATATTATAATTTTTATATAAATTAAATAATACCTAAGAAATGTAAGGGTTTAGTTTGAGTCTTTTATTACAAATAAACACTTGTAAATATGTCGAGAATAGAGATTATTGTTATGTACATACTCTAAAAGATTGCCAATGAATATATATTGTCTTATGTTTAAAATATAATGTACATATTTATAGATATTAATATAATCGAAGTTGTTTTTTACAAAGAGGTCGTAGCTAGCCATAGAAAATCGAATGGCTTTTAACAATCTAGTATATCGGCTTACAAGGCTGTGTTGTGATGATGGGTGATGTTGATTGTTTTTGAAGTTAATCATAGACAGATCAATCCAATGTAAATAATAATATTATTGAAAAGTGCTATACTGTTAGTTTGTTTACATTAAATATTGATACACACCAATTAATTTTATTTTTTTTTAAATAGACCTTTTTAAGACATAGAAGTAGTTTTAATGAGCGTTCGATCTCTTTCCTGACCCTTTTTTGTTCATATATCAATGTCGGATTGAACATAAAGAGTCACATGTTATTTTTTTATATATATAAACATGTATACATATATATATTTATTGTATGTATAAAACTATAGCCTGTGTATGAAGCTTTTTTACGTTTTGTACAGATAGTAGAAGAGACAGTGTTGACATTGGTTACTGACATGTGACTTACTAGTTTCAGTACTAGCTAACTAATATATTATATATTTATCTAGTGTCACATCTGCCCTTAATTTCCATTTGACATTTTAAAGTAAATAATACAAAAATATAAAGACGGATATTAAGTGCAGCATTCTGTAACCACTGTCATATCAGCCTTTTCACATTCATTTATGCCATTTAGCATAAACAAGTTCCAGTTGATTTTGTTTTTATTTTGACACATTTTGTTAATTTTCAATGTATATTATATATATGTATATGTCTACTACATCACCAAATTGGAATTTGAAAAATGCATAATCAAAAAAAGAAAAAAACTTTGTGAAACTGAAGACATTCCAAATTATTGGGTCTTGAAATTTGCTATTGTAAATCTTGTACAAATAATTTATTTGAAGGTTAATTTTTCAAGTTCCAAAAAAAATTCAAAGTTTTGATTCGAATTCTTTGAACAAAAACTTATTCCTAGAATAGTAGTACTGTCTTATAATGTTCATATAATTATTGAACAGCTTCTTCCTATTTCCTCAAATGTATTTATTTCATTTGTATAAAGTTGATTTAAATAAAAAATAGTTAACTTTGAAAAAAAAAAAATGTCAATTAAATTTTCACAATTTGCTAGCACATTTTACTCGGCACATTTTAAATGTAACCATTCATTCTTCAATTATCGCTCCACTAGTTTCTATATATTGCATATCTAGACATTACACAACTGGAATATAAACGTGATAAGGTTGTGTAACTGATTAACTTATTGATATGATACAAAAGGTAGATTAATACAGGTTTGCATTAATTGCGTACCTTTTTATTGTTTTTCTTTATTATTTTTAATACTTGATTACTTTTTAAGGTGTAAGTAACTACATTGTGTTAAATGTGTTCCTATTTTTTTCTTTCTTTTTTTTTCTTTTCTTTTTTAATTAAATTTATTAAAGTGTCTGGTGTTAGTAAAAATTTTCAGTTTAAAATGAATTTTGTGTGATATTGCTTTTCAGTATTATTGAAATACCAAAATATGATGGTGATGTTTAACTTCAGTGGACGTAAGCTCAATTTGTAAATAACATTGTACATTTTAAAAAAATTAAAAAGAAAATTGAAAAAAAAAAAAAATTCCAAGCAATCTAAAATACTTAAGGTATTGTAAATAATAAACAGGAATATTTATTTCAGTTTTATGAATTGTTTTAAAGGCAATTGATAAAGGTACTTTGTTGTCTTATGTATAAAGGTACGGTAGTTTTCATAAAATAAATACAAGAATGTAAAAAGATTATTGATTTAAAAAATAGATAAGTTTTTTCTGAACTTGTTGACCTTGAATATTAAATATAATTACATGTTTGTACATTATAAATTTAACATAATAAAAAAAATATGGGGTCAACATAATTTTTAGATATTTTTCAACCTCCCTATGTTAAAAAGATATTAGAACATAACACAGTATAATAGACCCAAGTATTTATTTATTTTTATAGAAGATATTTTATTATTGTGGGTTTAAAAATTATTCTTTGAATCAAGAAATAATTGCATTAGTCTTATCATATTAACCATTACCTCATCTGAAGGTTACTTTTCTTTGTATTGACTGTTTCCTTAGCAGAGACTAGATTTTTATACAGCAAATAAAAACCTAAAATATGAAATTCTTTTTTATAATTAAAAAGCCATAATAGAAAATATAAATAACTATTTTTCAAAGCTATAATAATTTAATTGTTTTAGGCTAAGGAAGGAAAGATGGTTAAACAATTTTAATGTATGTAATACATCTAAAAGTTTTGATGAAACAGAAAAAAAAAGTCAACATTTCTTTTAAATAATAAATATTATATATTGGTGATTAACTGTATGATAAATCAAGGGGATGATCCAGCGTGGAGTCAGAAAAAACATAAAATAACACTGTGACTGTTTTTTCTGATTGCTACCCATACCATCTTCTTGATAAATATTAGGTCTGTTCCAACGATCACTTATGGCTGTATGGAGAATGGTCAGTTCAGATTTTCCATTCCAAAACCTTTACTGTGCATGCTGCGTACAGTTTTAAACAGTGGTCGTTGGAAAATACCAATTATGTATGGTAAGGTTTCCATGTAATGTAAAAACCCCATGAATTAATCAATCTTCTTTATTGCATTAACTGTGATCACCAGTAAAGAAATTACAGCTACCATTTTATGATTTAATATTTAGCTTCTAGTTTATTTTTACATTACTTGAGTTTTAGTTAAAAAATGAATAATGATTCATTCCTATTATTTTATGTATCTATTATATATATATATATTTTTTTTTTTTTTGATATTTTTCATATAAATATTTTGGAGTATTTATAAATGTAAGTTTACAACTTTAACCTAAAAACGATTGCTATACCAAACATATAAACTTCAGAATTAATAAAGCATTAAAATCAAAACAAATTAGACAAAAGTTCAATTACACAATTATAATTGGTCCTGGACATTGAATAAAAAATAGTTAATTGCTTGTTGTTATTGAAAAAAAATTAGCAAAGTATAATTTTTCAAAAATAACACAATTATCAAAACCGAATAAAAATTTAGGAAGGTTTACTAGAAATGTTTATCAATCCTACTAAAAACTTCTAAGAAGTAAATTTATAACCAGCCTTTAAAATAAGTTATGGAAAATCTCATAGAAGTAAAAATTACGTTGGTAACTAGTACAGGGTTAAAAAAAATAAATTTTAATTAAAATTTATGTTAGAAGTAAGTTTATTGAAAAAATAGAAAAAGTTACCTGTTAAAATGAAAGTATCCTAAATTAACCACAAGCATGCACAGCATTCAATAGGTTAATCAAATACACCATTTTGGGAAGTTCTGTGATTAATTTATAAAAAATTATTTAAAAATAGGTTAATTTTGATCAAATGCACTGATTTGGAAAGTTCTGTGGAAAATTTAAAACCAAAAAAATTTTAACTACGGAACAGTTCTGTAAAACAGTTCAAATTTTCCATTCCAAAACCTGTACTGTGTATGCTCTGTACAGTTTATGACAATGGTCATTAAAAGAAAATTTATCTGGATTATCTCTCTAGGAAGTCTGGTGAGTCAATTCTTTTAAAATTTTTTGAGGTTAATCAGAGAGAAGTGAAGATGCACAAATGGTTGACATGATTTCCCATATGAAATCATGAGGTTTTTATAGTGCATGAATATGGGACAGTGGTCCTGAAACGTTGTACAATGTCATGAATAAATAAATAATAATTTATTTAAATGATAAAAGTGATTAACCTCAACAAATTTTAAAAGAAAATTTATCTATTTTAATGAGGATGAGCTTAAATTTTCAAATCTTTACTGATACGTAAAAGAGATTTACGTTCATATTCTTGATTTTTCAGGAGACGAAAAATTAAGTTCAAAAAATTCTGTCTAAGAACTTATTTTTTAATCAGGATATCATCAAAATATACATTTTGGTGAATAGAATACATACATTTAATTTTGAGCCTGACTATATACTTATCAACATTTTTTGGACTTATAATCCTTTATACTTACCAGTATAGAAATATATACTCAATTTTTAGGTCTAAGATTATCATTATCATAAATATCTTTAATATAAAAGCTTAACATCTGCCCCAGTTTCTATTTCCAATTGATTTCATTCTAAAATTGGAAGCTATGGTATTTTTGAACCTTTCGGTAGGTTCCTAATTGTCCTATACAAAAATGTCCACATTACAATTTATCTCTATATCTTTGATTTGACTATAATCGATAGTTAACTCTTCAGTCTTCTTCAACTATTCATCATAAACTCTCTTGGTTAAAGAGAACAATATTCACAGATCTTTTTAAGAATAATTGAAAAAGGAAAAACAAGGTTTTATTGTAATATAAAAATAAGTTATCTCACTATGAGGACTTAAGAATATATTGGAACATACTGAAAATGGTTCAACAGAGCAGTTTTGAAAAAATTATACAATTCTTATTTAATCTATTATACAGTACATATTCCATTACACAGATAAACATATGTTTGAATTAAGGTGTTAGACAAACTAACAAAATAAATAGCTTTATAAAGAAATGGGAGCATATTGCACAAAATTCTTCTTGTTTTCAGTATTTTCATTTACAAAAAGTCTGAACCCCAATTAATTTATATCCTGAGCTGTGGAAATGTAACATGTTGTAAACAAATATTAAATATAAGTAAGAAGTGAAGTAAACTAGTAAATATTGTGAACTAAGATATCTACTTGATCATTAGTCAAAAGGAATTACTCACCAAAATAAAAATAATTAATGAATAATTCTATATATAGATGTTGCTATATAGTAAAGTCAATGTAAAAGAGTGATTTAATAATTTTTAAGATATATTGACAATCAAAAAATTTTAATAAAAGAAGAGAATAAAGATAAATAAAAAAAGAATTATTAACCAACATAATAATGTGAACAAAATGTCATAAACATATTATTGAAAAGTTCTATTAATTTAATTAAATAAGGTGACATTACTGATGTTAAATGGTAAGCATAACAGGTAAATTATTATTACAGATCACATAAAAATGTAATGTAGAAGGAGTAAAAGGTAGAGATAAGCATTATCATTCTCTTATGAATTTAGAAAACAAGATTTTCCAATATAAAAAGAATAGTAAAGATAAATGGTAATATAAACTTATTAAAAAATAATCAGACAATTTTTTTTATGACCCTCTAATCATTTTTCACATATAGTGGTTATCTAGAAGAGACAACCCTATTCTAACCATGGAAGGTCAAGTTTTCACTTTGTGGGACAGCCACAAAAATAAAAGTCCTCCAGTCTGGAATGGAACCAACACTGCTGCAGTAACAAGTTTGTTGAAATCTACTCTTCAACTCTCTTAGCTAATCAGGCACAAGCATAGAAATAGTTATATAAGTGAGAGACATAAGAAATGGAGTAAATGAAAAATACCTGTTAGATAGAAGTGTTAACGGAGACCTTTTAATTGACAGCTGGAGTCATTTCCAAAATAGAGTACAAATATTAGGTTAAAATAAGATATTTAGAGGATAGTAACAGTATAAAAGTGAGGTGCATTAGTGGAGAATGTGAAGATAATAAAATATAATGGTGGAAAAATAAACATAGACAAAAGTAAATAATGCTTATAAAAGATTATCTGTATGGCAGTGGTAACATTATTTTATCTAAATTGATAATTGTAATAAAGGAAGTTGTAAGACAATTAAGAAAATATTTGACTTGAAACAATGCTAAGTCAAAGTTAGCAATCTTAAAGGTAATGTCTTTTTTTGTTTTTTTTTCGGCCAAGATTCCCATTGGAGTCCTATACTGCCTAACCATGGTTGGGGGTCAAAGTTCTTCATTTTGTGGGACCGCCACTCAATGAAAAAAGTCAACGTCCCAGGCCGGATTCGAACCGGCACCGCCAATAGACATCAAATTGCTAAGACTGTGTCTTAACCACTGAGCTATGGGCGGCCCAAAGGTAATGTCATTATTTATATCTAATTAAATTAATTAGAATTTAAAAAATGAAATAAATACTAAATCATAGGCTATTGAAATGTAGGAAATAGTAATATATGAGGTACAGAGTGAAATAAATAAGTAATAAAGTAAAGATATAAAGTTATTGACAAGTAAGAAGTAATGAAAATAATGAATAAGGAAGTAAAATGAATATAGGTCATATAATACTATGTTGTAATTACAAGAGATCAGTATAGAGAATAATATAAAATTACTGGAATTAGAAGTTTGGATTAACTAGATTAACTAAAAGGGTTGAAAACATGTGTAAAGATTGTTTGGTGATGATAATAGAATTAGTATGACATGAGATAAAGGAAACAATACAGAAATATATATAGAAAACAATAAATTATACATATATATAAAAGGATAGAAGTGGTATTAAAGAAATGAATAGTAAAGGAAGGGTAGGTAAAAGGGAACATTAAGTTATTGTTTTTTAATTAAGTTTAAAATACTCCTATAGGTAAGTGAAATAAGATTTTTATCAATTTTGTGATTAACTGGTTGTGGTTCGAAGTGTATGTAAGTCGATTTTGAGATGAGCCTTTTTTAATGGATAAAATTACAGCAGGAATGGTTGTTCCTCTTCCCTTTTTTTCACTGGAGATTTGCTCATCGTGATGCATGAGGAGAATGCTTTTGACAGTTCGAAGAAATATTGCGCAATATTTTATCCGCCTCCTCACATTGCACTCATTTCTACTAAATTTTAAGGGGTTCGAATAAAATTTCCGAAAAAAATTGCATTCGCTCCATGAAATATTGAATGCCCCCTTTTTTGCGCGATATTTCTCTTCACACTTTGAATATATTTCCACCAAAACGCCATTTGTCAATATGAGGGACCCTTTAAGAAAAATTGTATTGCTTCTATTTTCTATGATAACTTACTCTTTCCTGAAAAATTGTTTTTGGGTGCCTGAAATCCCCAGAAGTTTCTATTTTTAAATCGAGTCCATGGAATTCTATCATTTTATCTTTTCTATTTTTTTTTTTGTTTGCTATTTCGCTCAGTTAAGTGTAATATGATACAATAATGTTTCAACTAAATGGGTGAGTTTTAGGAAAACTGTGATCATCTTGAACAGTACTCTTGAGACAGTACAAATTAAGAATTTTTTTTCGGTTGGCTCTACAGATCTTTGGCCACCCGAACCAGCCTTATCCACGCCAGCCTATCTTAGGCTCCTGCTTTCCAGTTTGGTGCATACAGCTCTTTCACATCTTTGTTGATTCTGATTATCCATCTTGTTTCTGGCCTCCTACGTGGTCTCTTGTAAACTATACCGGTATTCATTGGGTATAGGCATCTGTCCTTATGGATTGCTTCGAGCCACATGTCCCGAATATCTGAATCGACTGTCCAGTCTCTGCAAGTAGTTCACTGTTAGTTCTCCTCCTCCATGTATTAAAGGTCTGATCCCAGATCACTCCTGTAATTATACAAGGATTTTCCGTTCAAATCTCTAGATTCTGCTTTCTAGGATACTGTTTGAGCTCTGGACTCGCAGCCTTATATCACAGCTGGCTTTATCATAGTGTTGTATGCCTAGCTTCGGATTTTTCGAGATTTCAGTATTCTTGATAAAGAGAAGAAGGTTCTGTTCGCGCTTGTTATGCGCTGGTCTATCTCAGTCCATTGAAAAAATTGGGAAGTATTAGTTTGCAATCCCAGCCCATAGAGGCAGTGTCAAATTCTTGTCCAAATTGGCTGACATTTGGGACGATTTTGAATATTAATTATAATGTAAATTTTCTATCAGATAGATTGATTTACCATTTTTAAGAATTTATATTATGATTTACCTTTCGTAAGAATTTATATTCTTAATAATTTATCAAATTCATCAGGAATTTGCATTGTTCTTGCAACTAATTAATTTGGTAACGAATGAATAGTTTTAGATATTTACCTAACATCGTGTTTTCATTTTGTTTGCTTTTATTCACAAAGCTAATAATAATAGCAAGAGCTCTTTGTCAAACGAGATCATAGTGCAGCAGGATCTCGGCCGACTAGACAACCTCACATATCATGTTCTGTGTGATGTCACATTATTGCAGGCCACTGGAACGACTGCGGAATCATTTCCTGGAGCAACTGAATCGTTCTGTGTGGCTCAGGCTTAGCCTTTATTATTATTATCAGGTTGCCCCTGACAACATGTAAACTGAGTCAAAATTGACAACAGCCATCTGAAATATTTATAGTTCCATATTTTTGATCAGGTGTATGGAATCCCCTGTAATACATAATATGTTAAAATGTAGCTGTATGATTTCCTACTCCCAGTAAAGGAAATGGTGATACAGCGTCATTGGTTTCATGGGGTTGTTTGGCATGCAAGGTTCTAAACTATTATTTGGTACTAGTTCACAACTAGTAAAACAAGCTGAAGAGAGGAAACAACTAAACTCACCAATATAGAATGCTACAAATCAGTATGGGCCCAACATCCACCAAAAAGGATTCATTGAGGGAGAGTGTCAATCCTTTTTTAGCAAGGGGAATGGACAGCTGCCACTTAACTAAACATAATGATAGTACAAGTAGGAATTTTGAATTTCCCGACGCTACAGCTTATTTTGTACACTAGAACATTTAATTTTACTTACAGAAATTATTAAGAGTAATTCATATCTACTATGTCTAAAAACATTGCTTCAAACCTTTTAATATTTTTTAAATTAAGATACCTATGTATTAGTCATTCATAATGAGCTACACTGCACCCATAACACCTGAATGTGACACCATCTTAAACTGTCAGGAGGAAACTTTAACTGAAAATGGTGAGTTTCATATTTTACACATTTTCACCCTATTATACATCTTAGAAAAAAAATTCAATATTTACTTGCATTCTACATTAAGATAAATAATTTTTTTTTCCTATGTTTATAAAAATGCTATATTGGTTTTCACAGATCAGTACAAATAATTATATCTACTACCATTAGATCAAGACTAATATAAATGTTTTTTAGGAATGTTTACTAGCCCCTATTGAGGAAAAGACAATTGGTTAAATTAATTTTATTTTAAAAATTAATTCACTAGAAGTACAAGTGAGGAATGCTATGCCACAAAACAATTTAATAGTTTATGTAATTATCCAAACAATAAAATACCCATTTAAGAACAGGTAAGATTAAAATATTTTTACTTATTTAAAAACAGAATTAAGGGATTGAGCATGCCTGGGTACTGCATTATTGCTGTGCAAATATGTGCAATGATCTGCATCCTGTAAAAGAATAAATTAAAAATGCTGCTTTTTTATTGCATGGCACTTGTTTTCCAGCAATTTGTCAGCAGCAAAACTGGCTCTCAATGAAGGTATTCACAGGGAGATCACAGTATCCTTTATGTATCTTCCATATGGTGAGAACATTCCAATGGTAGATCTGAGTAAGCTTGTGGACGGGATGAATAGTAGAAGCGAGCTGGTGGCTTCTATGGGTGCCAATTCCCATCATTACCTCAATACATCTCGAATTAATGTAATAAGGAGGTTATATATCCTGGAACAACAATGTGTGTAGAATTAGGTCCAACAGAGATGCTACCTGGTGGAATGAGGAATTAGAGAGGCTGAGAGTTCTCACTAGGAGACTTTAATGCAGTCAAAAAGAAGAGGCAGTTGGGATGCATATAAATATGCACTGACTGATTGTAGTACAGAATCAATATGATCATACCCAGGGACTTGAAAGGAGTAGTGCTGGATGCTGTAGGGATGAAAGAGGGCTTCATTATTCAACAGTGGGGACCCTGGAGGCTCTGGCGCACTCACACTTAATGTATGGGACATAACAGAGTGAAATAAATCTTGTTATTGATAGCTACACATGTAGCATAGATAAATGGGTAGAGGCTAACAGAATTGTTAGTTATGGTAAAGTCGAATGGGCATTAAAATTGTTACACCATTGAAATAATATTGATGGCAGTATTGATGGGATTTTCCCGGGATGCTAACCAGGACTAAATATTGTTTTAATATTTTTATGGATGAATAATCTTATATCACTTTATGCAAAACTAATGCTGTTTTGTAATGTATTTCATATCTAGTTATAAAATAGAGTTAAAACCAAACCTATCAGTGTGTAGTGTAGCTCACAATATAGTTAAATAGTTTCTTTTAGCTGCTCAGAAGTTTGACATTCAATGAAGGTTATTTCTATTTTGTTTCTTCATTTCCTATAATCTAATGAAGTAACAATGACATAACCTCATTTGAATTAGATACTGTATTTAATTTTAATGATTAATTGTCATTAGGGCAAATTCTATTATTTCTTACAGTGTATTGTCAACAATGGGGAAAATAGCGCAGATACTGAAAGGAATGGAACAAAGAAACTTTAGAAAGAAAGGAAAAAAATGAGACAATTTACTTGAAGAAATAAAATGAAGTCAAAGATGAAAGGAAAACTCAGAGAAAAAAAAGACATGTTTGTAATAGCTAAGATAAACAGTTAAATTTAGCGAGCAGAAACTTCTGAGTTTATATGTTGCAGAAGATTGGGCATCAACTTTTTTCCTTGTATGTTTTATAAATATATAAGAAACAAAAATCCTAAAAAAATCTTTTGGAAGCCAAAAAACCTCAAAATTGTAGGAACTTTTTTAAATTTGCTCAAAACTCCTAATCACTGAGTCCTAACTAGAGCATTATGGTATAGGAAATTAAAAAGTATTAAAAATTCTGCATCTAAGGAGTACCACAACTTAATAATTCATTCAAGTGAGAGTGATGAAAACTGAAGCCATAAAACCATGATTTTTTCAAAATCGGAGATATAAACAAAAACTGGACTTGTTATGTCGATACTTTGGGCATGATGTGTAGATCTCATATTGATCTCATCGATGGGCTGAAGGCCTGTGCTAACCCACTTTTCAGAGATTGCCACTCCACTAAGACCTGGGAGGTGGCAAAGTACTATACCCATGGTTGAGGTCCTCATCCAGGGTAAGGGTACATGTGTACAATGTATTTGGTTTTGTAAATAAAGTTCATTATAGTATATGCAATAGTATGAAAAAAAAGGATAGTAATTCCCTTTGAGCTCTTTGAGTTTCTATCAAGATGTCTCTATTTGGTCAGGAAGTATTTTTTGAATTTTTACTAAGACATTATTCCACATTGCTTTCCTTACACCCACATGTTTTGAGGATTCTTAGTTGTCACATGCAAGGTAAGGGGATTGGTGTACTCCACTAGGGTAACCTCTTCCTTAACAATATTTGGGACTGATGCCTTTTCTGTTAACTCTTGCCTCTCATGTACCCCCAGCTTCCCTATTCTAGCCTATATCTCAATATAACCTACCTTCTTATATTCATGACACTGACAATATGAATGAGCATGCAGTATCAAGGCCGCCTGAGAGAACATATTAAACACCTTTAATTCATATTTGTGGAGTTTCAGAGATTCCTATAAACCAATTGACACATGTAGGCTCTTATTAGACATGAAAATATTTTTTTCCTCAAGAGAAATAGAAAAATTGTCAGTGCTTAAAGAAAACAAGAACTTGAAGTATATTTCAAGCCAGTTTATATCTAGAAAAACGAAGTAATTGCCTCTATCTGATAGATCACCCCTGTCCTCATGTATGCTTCTGAGAGATGGGCCCAGAGGCCAAGAAGAAAGAAATCCTCATATTTGAGAGAAACAATTCTCACAAAATATTCAGTCTGGTCAAGTTTGTGACACTTTACAGATGGAAAAGTGTGGAACTATTCTAGGAGGAAAATATCATGAACATTGGACATCGATGTGCTAGACATGTTGTTCTTATGATACCCCAAGGTTGTTTGTATCTTTCTTTCTTATTTTGTATGCCCTCTTATTTTGTTCTGTGAAAATTGCATTTTCTGGGAATTCCTATTAGGTAGGAAATTACCTATATTTGAAGGTTTATGATTTGTCGTTTGATTAAGAGCCATTGATATATCCAAAAAGAGTTTTACAGATGGTTAAGTGAACTCAGCCAGCTACTAGAGTAGTCCAGGCAAGAAGTATTTACTAATGATTCTCTTCAACAAATTCTCCGTTTTTGACAGTGTGTAGTGGCTATATGCACTCCAGCAGATGCAGAAGTTTGACACCCCTAGCAACCTATGTTGCCTCTTCAGGAGCTACCTCAGTAACCAGAGTGTTAGAATAAGGAGTAGCTACTAAGATTTAGTGAGGAAGGTATGAAGTGGTTGTCCGTAGGCCTCTGTTCTGGGACCAGGCCTGTGAAAGCTAATATTCAATCAGTTACTGGGGGAGCTGGAAAACTGGTGATTTTTTGCCATGGGCTATGTCAACAACCTGCCAGGCATCATTGCCGAAGATAGGACAGCCAAATTCAAGCTGAAAGGTCTGCCAGTCATATAGCAGAGTGGTGCTTTGGGTAAACATTAAGTATGGCCAAGTCATAACACAGGCCATACTCATCAAAGACTACAATGACCCTATCACTCTTGATATGCAAGGTGAGAGAATTAGATGGTGAAATATCTTTGTGTAAGAATACAAAAAAACAGACATTATTCCTGACCTTGAATACCTGAAAAATAGGATGGTTCTGTCACTACAGGGGTTCTGAACAGAACAGGGGATACTTTTCGGGGCCTGGGGTAACCCGTGAGTATGACTAAAAAGGTGTGATCTTGGGTATTCTGAGGTAGTCAGGAAGCCTAAACCTCATGCAACGAATGAAGAGGGATAGTGATATAATGACCACCATACAAAGAATGGTTCTGCTGGGGATCATGGGGACTTATGGAATGGTGTCCATGAGGTGGTGCAAGGTTGTAGCAACAATACCCTGGACCTCGTTCTCAGGGAAGGTCTTCTTTTAAATATAAAGTGAAGAGGCTGGAAGTAGCACCGGAGGGAAGCCGTGAGAGGAGTGGAGAAACTCCGATCCTATGTTAGAAGATGCTGCGGGAGGACTCCATAAAAGAAGTTTGGACGTTCGTTGGCGAACCAGAAGGATGCTAATCTTAGGAAGTTTTTCTTTACAGTCCAATCAAATTTAAAGGCAAGCTAGGCCCTCACAGACGGAGGACTCTGTGGGAAAGAAGAAGTTTTCGGAAAGAACATCGACCTCCGGTGTCCCTGAAACAGCGGAACGTGGGGTAGTGGAATTTAATGGCCCATGGAAAACGACACAATCCATAAGGACAATGAACAGGTTGTCTAGAATGACCAGAATCATTTTATCGCCAAGTCGGACTTTCTTCTGATGAAATTAGCGCACTATCCCTTTATGTAGTACCTCTACGAGTGAAAGGAAGCGTTGGGTTTTCGATTTAACGGAAGAAAAGGAAGAAACGAGTTGACATACAGGAGACATCTGGATAGATAAGGTGTTGCCCCATCAGTAAGATGCTCAATTAAACGTTAGGCTGCACCGTAGTAAAAGTTGTAACCCAAAAACCAAAAAGTTACTCGTTCTCCCCTTTAAAAAAAATAAATGATAATACATATACGCATGTGTCAGCAAAAGTAGTGGATGAAATCTGATCAAGTTTATATGGGACAAACCAGTGCTTGGCAAAAACTAGTTAAATATAAATAGAACTATGACTAAATTACCATTATAATTGTATTTATTAATGGCCTATTAACGAATAAACATTATCCAAGAATTGGTAGAGATGAATCAGGTAAACTATTTATTTATAAACAGCCAAGTCGGTGAACTATTGAGGTTGTGATAAAGTTCACCATTTGTTTATAACATCTTACTAAACTAAGTAACTAACATCTTACTAAATTAAACTCTTCTAGATTGTATTTCTTTAGTTGTATAAAAATTGTTGAAAACTTGTTTATACATATATACGTCTTCTGCTGACGTAATTTCTAAAACATTCTGAAAGTTGGTAAGCAATGGGAGTTACTTAATCGCCTGTCTATCTTTGTATTCTTAATCGAATAGAAAGGCTGAATTAAATAATTCAAGACATCTTTTGTTGTAAAAGTTACCTTCTCTACTATTGAGGTAGACGTGTCTGAAGGATTTTTTGTATTGGGGAAGAGTTTCCTTTTTTAATCTTACCGAAATCGTTGCACGAGAGATTAACAATTGCTATGGCAGCTGAGTAAGTTTGTCTGATACATATATATTGCCAAAATATAATAAAACATGACAATGTAATGTACTCCATATGTTCATTTTTAGTGTTATTGATGTCAATCTGAATATTCCCGATATTCCTGCTTCATTTTGATTAATTTCTGTTCCGTAATGTTCACTTTCAAGTTATTCTATTGACATTAAGTAAAGGATATGTTGGAGAAGGATTTGTTCAACTTTTTGTGTTCATTTTTTTTTTTTTTTTTTATTGTTTATTTATTAATGAACCATTGTAGCCATAACAATTTAATTATAAATAAAACATTTATAACAATTTTTTTACCCAGTTCTGGATATAACCTAAGAATGGATAGAGGACAGAGGGTCTACAGTACCCACAATACTTGATCAAACATTTTTGGCAGTTTAACTTAGAAATGGATATGAGACAAGGGCTCTAAGTATCCACAATTCAAAAATTCATAGTACGATTACTGACTGGTTTTATACAGATTTTATATAGACTATTAGAGAATTATTGCTCGTTTACTAAAAGTAATAATCTTTGGTTCTCTTCTGTTTTAGTTACCATAGGGACTGTTAAGCCATTTAACTTGTGTTATTTTCAGTCTCTGCTCCACAAAAGAGTGCATGCTATATTTTCATCAATCAATTTCGTTTTGATTTGATTTTTGTTATTTTTCAAATAAAACCTGATAATGTGTAGTTTTCTTTAGAATTTCAGTTGCTCCGGATAGAAGAGCTTTTGTTTATATTTAAGTTTTATATTTTATAAAATTATCAAACCTTTGCTTTAACTAAATTAAGCATTGTATTTGATACTGGCACCTCTGTTCCAGTTGTCTCGGTATAATCATTTTTATGAAGTATTATTATGGTTATTTATTAAGTTTGTTGACATATATATGATTTTTATTTATTTTTTTTAGAGCCAAGGTTCATTTCAAAGTTACGTTAACATCAGATCCTAAGCTGCCTTTCAAAGTGTAAGTTTGTATTAAATTTATAATTATATTTCTTTCTTTTTTCTATCATTCATTTGGCTGTAAATTATATTTGAGTTCATTAAAGTATATCTAGTAAAAAACAAAGGATCCATTCTACAATAATAATTTTATCATTATTACAGCATGGATTTTAAGAATTAAAAATAATATATTTATGTGATGTGTAGTTTTACATTTTCAAATTAGACATAAACTATTAAAATTGAAATTTTTAATTCATTTTCTATCATTGCCAATGGCAATAGTTCAGGTAGAATTTTCTCTCATAGCTCTTCTTCCTTATCATAAAATATATATATGTATACAAAACAGTGAGCTTTATAATTGTGCTGAATAGCTGTTGTCACTGTTATGGTTATTTCATTTTGGAAAGATATCAGTTGCTTTTGTTGCAATTTGTGCACATTATATTGTTAACTGATAGGCTCAGTTTCTAATATGAAGTGCAGAAATAAACATTTTAGATGGATTTTAATTTTTCTTTATTCCTGTTTTGGAAAGAAATATTTCACAAAGAGGTACCTGAAGTTTATGTTCATTGTGTAATACAACATATTTGTTATATAATTGGTGTAAAAAATTCTGTTCTGTAAATTTTGTGCTTAAAGATTACCTATATTATGATCAACTTACTGAAGTTGATGACCAAATCAAAACCTTAATGATCATACAACTTTTCTCAAAGAAATTAAATTTATCATTAACAATTTAAAATGTCTTTGTATTGCTCAATACTAGGGTCTTTTTATTAATTTAAAGAAATTAATTTTACATGAAAATCAAATTTATGATATGCATCTCGAGTACATTGAAATATTCTTTGTAATTGGTTAGACTGAGCTTGTTTTTTGGTTTATATTTTTTCATTTATAATTATAATTATAGGCTTCATTATTGCTCATTAATCTTAACAAATTTGGCTCCAGAGAGAAAGGTGTTCGAAAAGATGTTCAGGAAAACTACATACAATAAAAGATCAAAACTTCATACATAAATACTTGTAAATATTTGTATAAAAATCAATTTATTATTTATTTTTTGAATTAATCAGTTACTGTTGTTTATTTTGACTTTTTTCTTCTCCTTGGATATTGTTGGAGGATTTTTTGCCCTGGCATGCTGTTCTTGGTAGCCGATGAAGTATTGTGATTGACCTGAAAAACTATTTCTTCATATTTCACTGTGATTCGGTTTTTTATGTAAGATATTCTGAGAAAATAACCACAGAAAGATGTATGCCTGTAGTAGCTGAGAACATTCCCTAGAATTCGAACTGGGAAATCCGATGTCATTATTTATAAATTTTTCTCTGGCTCTTCGTATTTTTCTTTTTGTTTACTTAACAAAACCTTCTCCATTCTTCCATTTCTCAAAAAAAAAAAAAAAAATGTATTAATTAATTTTTGATTAGTTTGGACTACAGGAATGCTTGGATGATTGAATTGTTCAGACTGATAACTGGTACTGCTGATATAATTTCATCTAATGCATAAAAAAAGTAACTTGTATTGTAAAAAAAATTGGAATGTATGATTCTATTAAATATGTAATTAAAAAGGTTAATTTTATTAGGCCTAATAGTTACTTATCATATACTATCTGCTAATATTATTTATTATATTTCAGGGTTTACATTACAAAGATTTTAAGTTTTATTCTGACAAGAGAAGATAAATGATTTTAATCAAAGTGAAATCATGAATTTTTATTTTGGTGAATTTCAATGAGTGCTGATTTTGAGAGTGGATTTAAAGAAATATTAGGAACAATTGATGATATTTTATCATTCTTTTCACTTGTTGATGTTGAAAATTTAATCGAATCTGATATCGAAAGTATTTTATTCAAAGCACATTATATAGAGCAATTTATAAGTTTCCTAAAGAATCGAAATTTCAGTAATGTGTTTGAAATTAAACTGAGAGAATATTTTGAAATTAAAAAAATACCTCGAATTCCTACCGTACCAGTTCTGGAATTTTTTTCAGATGAAGTGCTTTCCAAAATATTGACTCTGCAATTATCTAATTATCTGACGAGTGTTGCCATTAAGCTGTACATTAAGAATGCATCTCAAAAACGATTTGAAGAACTCATTAAGAAATTAGTTAAATTTAGAACTTTGTTCGTCGATGTCTCTCAGCAATTGAAAGAGATAGTACCATCATCAGAAATTGAATGTATATTGTTAGTAGAATGTTGGTTAAAAATTATTAATGGTGGTAAAGAAGGTTTTGATGCTGTACAGTCAGTATTAAAAAATATTTTCTTAGATCCTGAAAGTGTTAATATTTTTCTTAATATACTGTGCCTTGATCCATCCGACGGATATCTCATAATTCAAGAAATGATAGTCGATACTCTCACTTCAGATCTTTGTGAGAAAAGTTATACTTCATCATGGAAAATAGTTTTGGAATATGAACTACTTGAGTCGATACTTTTGAAATTTCCAAATCTTTTATCTGCTGTTCTGTCCCTGTTAGAAAAAATTATAAATGGAATAGATTTCAATCAAGAAAATGATAACTGGCAATCAGCTATTTGTACTGATCTCGACTACGATGACTTCATTAAGATTTTTAAGAGGTTGTCTAGTTTTGAAGTTTCTCATTACAAGTTGAAAAGACTTATTTATTTGAACAGATTAAAAGGAAATACGATTTGGGAGCATGTTGATGAAAAGTGTCATAATTATGAGTCTTAACTTGTAAATATGTTAGATCTATTGACTGTATAGAAACATGGATTAAATTTGATGTATTTGTAAAACTTGTATGTTTTAATTTTTTTATATATTTTATTTAAAAATTGAATGAATAAAATTTACTACTAAGTTTTATTATTAATTGTAAATTAATATATTTATTATTATTGATCATTAAATTTATTATTTGATTTATAATGAGCCTATTTTCATTTACTAAGGTTCCTTATTTATTTTACTTATTGTTTGTAAGATTAGAATCTCTTATTTAACTATTAGAAGTGATAAAAAAGAAAAGCCTTTTAGTGGAAAATTAATGCTTGTTCAGAAAAAAAATGGGTTATCTGGAATTGTAATTAAGTATATTTCTAACAAATGAGTATGAATAGCTATTAGAAACATTAATATCTATCAGATAGATCTTACATTTACATTTATTTGCTAGATTAACTTAATAACCCTTTACTCACTTTTAATATAACCCAATCAAATTATACAATAGAAAGGTGTACTGTGTGCAAAATTTTGTGTAATACTGATTTTTTAATATATTGTGGAGAACTAAATGGAATAAAAAATAATTTTTTTTGCAGCATAGGTATTTGCATTAAATTTGGATGCTGCTCCACTGTTTTGTCCCAAAATCCGTCTGTCCGTTTCACACCATCTGCGGCCCTTCTCCAAAACTGATTGGGCTGATTTTTTTTCTATATTTGACACCAAAGCTTGCATTGTAAAAGAGCCCAAAAGAAAAATAAAGGCAGTTATTTTATCCCATTTTTTTTATTACTTTAATGGAAACTATGTATAATTACTAGTCGAAATTGATGAGTCTGCCAAGTATAGGTAGGGGCAATAAAAAATTGCAGCTGTTTAAAAACGTTAAAAAAAAAAAATAATTATTCATATCTTTAAAACTACCAACAACATTAGAAAACCTAAGAGAGCATCATTTAAAGTATACTGGGTATTTGCATTAAATTTGGATGCCGCTCCACTGTTTTGTTACTTTCTTCAAATTGACTATTATTTTTTATAACAATGTATTTATAACAAAGCTTGAACTATTTGTAATAAGACTACAAATCCTTAATCTAATAAACAGCTATTTAAAATTTAAAATCTCATGTTCAATTTGAGTATAAAGAAGATTTTTGTATACAGCAGCAAAATATAGTGAAATGGTCGCCATAATTATCCAGAATTGGGAAAAACTTGCTAATCTGAATTAAATTACTCTTTTTCTAAAGCCATTACAATAAATTTCCCATAAATTTTATTAAATATGGTAGAAATTCATTGAAAGTGTGGACATCCATTTGAATATACAGTTTGCGATCAAACATGCAAAATAAATGATTTTGATGTTTCTGATAGGCCATGCTCTGGATGAACATCTTTGATCAATAGTGATACTGTCTGGATTATGATAGAACAAAATCCTTTTGTGACAACATCGGAGAAGCTTGCGGATTGTGAAAAGGCTTGATTCAGCATAGCAAACCATTTCGGACAACATTCTGAAACTAAGATTAGTGTGGAAGTAATAAGATAGTTGCCATATGTATGTACATCTCTGCTGTCACGGAACCAAATTGAACCCTTCTTGGACCAGATGATAAGTGGACATGAAAAGTTTATTGCCTCAGAGGAAAAGAGCATATTGTGAACTGGAAACGGATTTTTTGAGAAAATTGAAAAAATATGAAAATTTGATTCTATAAACTGGCAATTGATTTTATTAAAGAAGTTGCTATCAGATCCCAGATGTATATATAACTGCCTTAAATATGTAATGTCATTTTTTTAACCATCTTGTTCTCAGACAGACCAGTTTATGAGATCAAGCTATTTAGTATCAGGGGACCTTAAAACGTGTATTTCCATTGATACTTTCCCTGAGTATATATACCATATATAAGTGAAATTAAAAATGGAATAGTCAAATTGCCATCATACTGACATGGAATAAATAATGATGAAAATTATATTATTCAACAAAGTTTATTCTAGGTGTGAAAAATTTCATTATTATCATTTTGTTTTATTCTAAAAACGGACAGAACTTCCATGTAGACTAGTAATACTATTAATTCTCAAGACTAATTAAAAATAAGATCAGTTTTGGTTTATTGTTTTTAATAGTTAACCTTTGTAGTTGTTAACAAAAAATTTAACACTCCCCCCCAAAAAAATTTGTGGTTTTATCTTTCAAGATTATATAATCTAAAAATCCGTCTGTCCGTTTCACACCTTGTACAAATGCGTGGTAAACAAAGCCAGCAACAAACCTCTATATCCACAGGCTTGTTTTCTTTTCTTCAATAAAAACTACTAAACTTAATTAAGAAGATTTGAAACAATCTATTATATTTACACACAATCTAAATAATTTTAAAATATACAATCTTACATAAATATGTGAGTTGTAGATGAGAAAAAGTCATTTAAGTAGATAACCTAAATAACCTTAAATTCATAGATAACATAGTACATAACCTATAAATTCAACCTTCGACCTAGAATTTTCATCAGATTTAATTTAATAACCTAGACATATAATGTTTATGATATAAAAATATATTTGTGCCATGTTAAATCAAAAATAAACTGCTAAAGATAATTTACTAGATTTGAAACAATGTGTCGGGGTTGTGTCTAATTCTTAGGCGGTTCTTCAGCCTGATATCCACTTTACAGAAGGCCCTCAACAAGGCGTATTCAATAGTAAGTTAGGAATAGCTGTGTCAGAGGATGAGCCCTGAGCACTGACGCAGGTAGAGCAGGTCTAGGTAAGAGAGAGTCTGAGGTAGAGTAACAGTTCTAGTTGCCGAGATGAAGCGGACGGACTAGAGCTGGGGAGAGACGGGATCAACTACACTGGTTGCCGAGATGAAGCGGACGGACTAGAACTGTCAAGATAGGAGCCAGCTTACTAGTTGCTGAGATGAAGCGGACGGGCTAGAGCTGGAGAGATAGGATCAACTACACTGGTTGCGGAGATGAAGCAGAGGGACCAGTGTAATCATTAAGGTTCGGGTTACAGTCTTAGTTGCCGAGATGAAGCGGGCGGACTAAGATTACTGGAGAGGAGATGGGCCATCATCTTTGGTATGCGTACAGAAAAACAACTCTTGTGAGATTAGATTGGCAATGAACTTCTCTATCTCAAGTAGAGTGTACGTACGTCACTAGGCCGGGGAAGGAGGTGGATCATAGATCGAAGAGGGGGATTCAGAGCCCCTTATTTATAGGCCTAGTCTATGTGGCTGTGACCGAGAAGCGGTTGGTACATGTCTGCTTGAGATAGGTTCGTGCATTGTTTTGATATCGTTTATTTATCGTTTTATCGGCATCATTAAGTATTATGTTACAGAAATTATTAATAGATAAAAATAACAACATGTTTTTACAAAATAAAGTAATATGTAAATTTGAGAGGTTCGGTGAGGCTCGAGGTACAGCGCTCTGGTGAGTTGTGACTAAACCGCTTGCTCCCTGACTCTACAAATGTATGTACACCGAATCGATAGAATTTGAAAATATGCAACCTTACACCTCTATGGTACCTCTACATGCTTGCCCAGCCGTGGTGAATTGGGTATTTGTCTTGGCTGGTACGAGTTAGCCTAAACTTGTTGCCAATCCGTCGAGAGTCGCTTTTTGGACTCTTTTTTCACTGTTTGCGTAGCATCTCCTCCATTTTTCTTTGTTTAGTTACAAATGAGAGCTGTTAAAAGGTGTTGTTTATTGTTACTTGTTAAATATAAAAATGGTTAACATGTTTGCCTGTTATAGTGTGCGTCCGCCGTGTTTGTATCTTTGAAAATACTAGCTTCTAGATACGGCTCATGGATGGTTCCTTTGTCTACCGAGCATTTGTACGAATCTCCGATTTGCGGCAAGTGGCCAACATGTAGATCTGCCTTTAAACAAGATTTAACTATTGAATCTAAGTGTTGGCGGGATTCTTTAGTTAATTGGAACACGAAGAGCATAAATATTCATCTGTTAGAACAACAAACGTATGGATGCAGTATAGACTTCCTTTGATTTCTGTCCAAAAAACAACACTCCACGGGTTGACCGCAAATTCAGGCCAATTTGTCAAGTTGAAATTCAAATAACCCGCCCACACGCTTGCGCATGCGCGAATATGCAGTTTGGCAAACGTATAGAGGCATCTTTTGGTTTCAATGTACGTAGAATAAAAAAAAAAAAAAGGACATTCGAATCTATAAACTGCCAATTTCAGTCAGTTGATTTTATTCCAAAGGTTGAACCGTCTCTGGCATATCATCACTGTATTGGCCTCCTCCATTAGTCTCACTCATTGTCTCTCTCTCTCTCTCTCTCTCTCTCTTGCAGCTGTTCTCCAGTTAGCCATTTCAAGAAGAGCTCTACCATCTCCGTCGATTCCATCTATCCAGCGTAATCTAGGTCTTCCAACTCTTCTTTTTCTTTTTGAACGCGTCAGCATAATTTTGCTGGTTGGGCTACTCTCATACATCCTGGCTAAATGACCCGCCAATTTTAGACGCTGTATTCTAATGAACCGGACTACGTTTATATCATTATGTATGGTGGCCAGTTCTACATTACTCCGCCTTCTCCAATCGTTACCGCTCTGGTCCATAAATGGGACGAAGTACTTTTCTTTTAATGACCAGCAGCTTGCATACATCTCTTTTGGAGAAGCTCCACGTTTCCGTTCCATATGTAAGGATAGGACGAATCAGCGTCTTGTATTTCATACAAAATACGATTATTTAAATTCCGATGCAGGCCAAAATGACATTTATTTGCCGCCACGATCCTCTTAGATATTTCTTCTGCCACATCGTTGTCAGAATTTATTTGAGAGCCCAGATAAACAGATCGTTGGACCGTTTCGAATGCGTAGTCACCAATCGAGATCTGTGGATGTAGTGCATTTATACCAGCATAAGTATGTAGTTTCTGTTTCATACTATCTTTCGTTTTCGAGGTAGGGTGTTCACATGCAGACCATTTTGCGAGACTAGGTTATTTGGACTGAGAAAATCTCATGTATTTCCGTCGAAGTGGAAATTTTTCACTATCGCAACACTTCCCCATACTTTCTATTTCATTTATAAGTAAGGAAAAGTGAACAAGTATTTCAATTTATTTTTTGAAAAATCTTTGGAGAAGTTTGTCGGGGAGTGCGGTCAGCAAAGAACAACATAAATAAACAAAACCATATTTATTTATTTTATGCCGACGTTTCGACCTGAGTTTCAGATCTTCATCAGGGCTATAGCTGACCGCACCCCCCGACAAACTTCTCCAATCATTAATCTACGGTCAACTATCTACACCTCATTATAAATAAATTTTTGTTTATTTGTATATATTT
>NW_027111379.1:958459-963834 GCF_000696795.3 Halyomorpha halys | reverse complement strand
AACAACATAAATAAACAAAACCATATTTATTTATTTTATGCCGACGTTTCGACCTGAGTTTCAGGTCTTCATCAGGGGTTATGGCGTAGAAGGTAGGCCTGCAACTGCCCCCCACGACATATTTTTTGAAAAAGTATGTCGTGGGGGGGAGGGGGTCACGATATTGCAGCAATGGTTAAATTAAACATCAAAGTAATGACCATATTTTTCTTACTCAAGACGACCTGAGCCAAAACCCTCCGTCTCGGGTTCCGACTCAAATTTCGAGCATACTTTGAGAGGAATACTTGAAGGATTATTCATGTTCTCAGTTTATCAGAAGATTGATCGATCGATTAGAGTATGTTTAAACCAAACCTTTGATGTTTTGATCAAAACTTAATTGCAGTTTGTTTATTGCTAAGACGTTTGTGTGCTTATTTCAATTTCAGCTCCGGCCACCCCAATTAATGGAACATTTTTATCGTAACGATCAACCGCTTAGTGCCTACTCATAAGGGACGTGTTCGCGTTTTACCGTACTGCAAAGTGTATGCGGAACTTGAAAAATTCATATCTTATTTAGAAAATAGTCAAATTTAAAATGTGGAACTATATCTCTATAAATTAAATAATAATAAAGATTTATTTATTTTTTTTTTAAGACAATCCACAACGAAGGTGATGTTTGCCTAGTTATCTACAGGTGACCAACTTATTCTAACCATGGTGGGGGACAGCCATTTAATGAAAAAAGTCGACACCCTCAGGCCGGATTCGAACTGGCGCCGCCTGCAGATCTCGGAACGGTAGACTTAGGCCTAACCATCTGAACTACGAACGGCCCTAATAAAGGTTTAGCGAACCCAAATCTACTAAATCACTTTTAAAGCAATCCTTCCATCTACGTTTCGGTCTACCACTTCAACATTTACCCAGCGGCTCAGTGTTTATTAACATTTTAGGGATCCACCCGTTACTAACTTATAGGCCGCAATGCTATAAACTGAATTGTATTTACCGCCTGCAGTTTCCTCAATTCAGCGTTGCCTTCTTAATTATCCCGTTAATTCATCCTTTTCCGGATCGTATATTTTGCGTAATACTTTATTTTTAAAAACCATAAGGCGCTGTTCTTCCCTTAGTGTAAGAGTTTCCACCGTATCCATAAAAAACGGTGGGAATGATAATAGTTTTGTAAATTCTAAGTTTTTGAATAGAAGGAGCGAGCTAAGCAATTTCGAAATTAAAATATAGCTAGCATTTTATTTCCTCATCAACACTTTAAAACTTTAATTCGTTTTTTCTAGTTACCGTAGAACCTAAATACCTAAACCTATCTACCTGTTAAAGTGTCTACATTGACATAACCGAAATCACTCTCGGTTCTTCTGCTAACCACGCATTTTGTTTTATCCGTATTTATTTCGAGACCTAGTTCCTTACTGGAGTTTATCAACGTAGTTGTATTTAATTTTATAGTTTCCTTGTCCTCACCCAATAATACCAAATCATCAACATACCCAAGCACCGGTAATTTAAACCCTTTTCGGTATGAATCACGAAAAGCACGAATGGATTTTTATTGTTGATGAACCAAATTCATGGAAATAACATTTACTAAATTTTATACTCTGTTCATATTGGGGGATTTTATGAAAGGTTTTTTGAGATAATTTCATAAATGAGATAATCCCTAATTATCAACGTAGCCGCATCTAACAAAAGCCGGTCAAAGAGTGCTTGGTAAAATTCCATCTTTTCAGCTTCTCATTTTTTTTTAACCATAGTGGGAGTGTCAAGGTTTCATTCTGTGAGACCCCTTCATAGTACAAGAGCCCTAGAGTAGAAAAAAGGCAGTTATTTCACCCCAATTTTTGATTACTTAATTGAAAGGTAGGTATAATTACTAGTCAAAATTGATGAGTCTGCCAAGTATAGGTAGAGGGAATAAAAAATGGCGGCTGTTTCAAAACATTAAAAATAATTAATTTTTTATTCGGAGCTCTATATCTTTACTACTACCAACTCCTCTGGACTAACCATTATGAAGCCTTAGGTTTTTTTCCCCTTCAAAAATTACATTTTAGTTTAGAAGAGCAATAGGTCTTTAGAAATATGGGAAAAGCTATAGAACCACTATTATACTGACTGTTTTTCAGTATGGGATCATTGAAGATGTAGATCATGTCAAATCTCGAGTATTTTTTGATCTTATCTTATCTCTTATCTACCACTGCCTTTAGCTGCCGTGGATGTAAATTGTCTTTTTCAGAGTAAAAAGTGATGCCTAAAATCAGAGAAATATTGTTTTTGTAGACAAAAAAATTAACAAATTTTTTTCCCCTTTTTTTAGGCTCAGTGTTCCCGAGAATACACCTTTCACAGCTGTAGTTAAATTTGCAGCTGAGGAGTTCAGGGTACCAGCAGCAACTTCAGCCATCATAACCAATGAAGGCATTGGTATTAACCCTTCTCAGAATGCTGGTAGGTTTTAAAATTCTTTGTTATGTATATAAAGTATTTCAGATTTTTTTCATTGGCTTTAAATAATATCTAATATATATTTCTCTAATATATATGTATATTTTTTCAGGATCTGTCTTCCTTAAACATGGCTCTGAATTGAGGTTGATTCCAAGGGATAAAGTCGGCTCTCATTGTTGATATTAAATTTTTTATACTTTGTTTTTGGCTTAAAGTGTTTACGAAATAAATGTTATACCTAAATCTTTGGTATTTTTTTGAATAAATAATAATTTTTGAAATTACTCAAATTAGATTAGAGCTTTTTTACTTACTTTTTCTTTTGAATCTTTGTTTTTATTAAATGTACCTTTAAAAGTTTATGTATTTTACTCATTAATAAATTCTGTGATTTTTTTTTTTTTTTTTACAATGCACTAGTAAATTCATACTTTTGAGTCATGTCCTGTGGTGTCTTAATTGTATACTGTTCATTGTGTTGTTATGGAAACTGATGATATTTTAGGATTTTATTTATTATTTTCTATTAACAGACTTTGAATGTTTGACAAAGTTTATTTTGAGAAACAAATCAAAAAATTTGGTTATAATTTTTAATTGTAACGCCAATCATGTTTTGATAAGTACAGTCAATTCTCATTAATCTAAATTTCAAGTAACTAACAAAATACTTCAATTTGTAGTGATTTTTACTTATTTTCCTAGAGATTTATAGAGACTACATTTTGGTTTATAGAAGTTAACAAAAATTTATATTTTAAATTAAAAACTGCTGTAGATAGATAGAACTGTTTATTATTATTCTTTTTAAATTTACATATATAGTAATATTTTTTGAAGAACGAATTTTCAGTAGTGAACTTCTGTTTGATTGTCAAGGTGTTCTTTTAAACATAAAAAAATAAACATATATGTACAAACTTTTTAAATTACAACTTTAAAATATAAAAAAAAGTCTTATGTAAATTTCTTTTCTTTGTAGCAGTTTATTATAAATTAAATTATTTTACCAACTCATTTCTATTTTAAATAAAAATATAAATTTTTATAATCTGACCCGTTCAGAATTTTTAGAGTTTCCTACAAATTTAATTGTCGTTTTCCTAAAAATGACACCCTAAATTGCTTCAATATTGGACAAACTTAAAGGTATCTTCTGGTGTATTCATGTTACTTAAGGAGCAGTTTCCCTGTTTATCCTGCCACGATTGATAATTTAGATTCAGGAGCTCACCTCTTGCTTTCAGAATTAGCCGAATAAATTAGGTATTATACTGTTTCTGATGAAAATATTCAACAGTTGTAAGTTAATAAAACAGTTTTAATATAATTTGTTGCAATCTGCCATATATCTTGTTGAAACTGAACAGGCGAAGGAAATGGTTGGTGAAACAATAGACCTAAATAATTCTTTGAAAAAGTCACAACCTCAAGAAAAAAAATAAATTAAAATCTTAATGTATTTTACAGTAAAAATATTGGCTTGATTCCTGTTATATTCAAATGTTTAATAATTATTTACCTATACATTGGCTAGTATATTTATTTATATTATGATTTAGGAATTTTCCTTATTCTCAGCTTTCACTGGAAGTAATACCTACCTAGATCTAGGTCAAGAACAAGGCTAAAACAGTTTAATCTTTAATATTGAAGGTTTTTTAGTTCTTGGGTTTTTTTCTAAACAATCCAATATCTTTTTCAGGGTGAAAAATCCAAATTTAAGTCTTGCCGCCTCACCAGCCATTGGTTTCTTGATAGAAATAAAAAAAAAAATCATAACTTTTTCAAGTTAGTTGAATGTATTATTCTTCCAAAATTAATCTATACATAAAAATAAAGAAGTGTAAGAATCTAGTAATTTTGTTCTATTGGAGAGTCAAGATTTAAGAGAAGAAATAAATGTCTTGTGTCCAAAGTACACCATCAAAACATCCAATACATGATCTGGAGACCATGTTCGATATTTTTAATGTGGACAATGTTCTATTATTAGGAAACAAAAAACATTGCTACTAGTCATAAACAATAGATTACTACTTGGAATGAAAAATTTAATTTAAGGAAAAACCACCTATCGTAGTCAAGAGCTGATTAAAATGAAGACCCATTAATCTGTCATGAATGAATTCCAATAAAGATAGGAAATAAATGGAACAGTGTTTTATATCACTGAGATTATAAGTAATAGCAAAATTGTATTGAAGATGAAATCTTACCTATGGGAAAAAATTGTAGTTAATTGATATCTTAAAGCCCAGGTTCTACGATAACGGTGGTAGCAACAATGATGTAGGCACTACCATCATGGAAATTATGACATTTATTGTTTGATAGTACAATTATACTTTCAGGATTTACTTGATGGCTGATAGTAGTATCAGCTATCTGCATATACATGCCTACTATCTTGGCTATAATTACTAACTAATAACTAATTAATAACTATCAAGGCTTATAACCTCATAACATTAACCTTATGTACAACTTGTAAACTACTATGTTTTCTATTTATTATTTATCCATAGTAATAGTTGTTTGTTTAATTTAATCTTCAGTTTTTATCATCCATTCATCTTATTGAACCTTTAGCAAGGTTAGGTTCCCTATCTGGGTGTAAATACCCACTATATTTTTACACTTTTGTATTTGCCAATGATATCCATTAATAATATTTGTCTCATATTTTGAGTTCTCAATTCCTTTTGGTTTTATATTGATTAAAACATTTCTATTAATAAAAACATAGTTAAACTGGAAATACACCTCAAAATATCGACTCAGACCCTCTGGATGAAGAAGAGTAGAGGAAGTAGTAAAGGCCCTCACAAACAATAAGGCCTCAGGTGAAGATGGGGTCCTCGTAGAAATGTGGAAAATGGTGAGTGAAGAATTTGTAAGTGTATATA
>NW_027111379.1:934295-958392 GCF_000696795.3 Halyomorpha halys | reverse complement strand
TATATATACTTATAAATGATAGTACCTATATGAGATATATTTAGTATTTATAGTACCTATAAATCAGTCACATGTATGAGAATATATATATATATTTGCATTGCATTGATCCAGTTCACTAGCACATGAATTTAAGTACACTGAAATCCTTTTGATTTATATTTGAATAGGACAATAAATTTGGCAGAAGAGAAACCGCAGGGGTTTTAAACCCAAATTAATTCAATTATTTTAATTGTATGAATAAATCAAAAAAATTATTTAGACATCTGTGAACCTAATAGTTATTGAAAAACTTTATCATATTTTAAAATTATTTATATACTAGGACTTTATTATATAGGTAGGAATTATAAATCAATTGTATACATTACAAATTTTATGTATTTTCCACAACAAAATATACATAAATGCATAATAAATAATATTTATTTACAACATTACATTTATACAAAAGAAAAAAAAAAATACAAAAAAGAAGAATTTAACCATCCTTCATAACTATTAGTATTAACAAGTTCAGGCTACATCACATTAAATAAAATAAATAAATGTTGAATCCTCTATCATTTGGAGTCGTCTCATGTTTTGATTTATTGTTAGTAGCGAAAGAAATATTTAGTTCATGAAGGGATTTTATTTTATGAGGGGTACGAAGTTGAACTGTAAGCCTTGTAGATGTGTCCTTTTACTCTTTTATGCTGAACTGTGCAGAAAAGCAGCATTGCGGAAATGAGTCCAAAGAGCTAGAATAAATGTGGTATTAATATGTTTACCATAATAGTTTTGAAGTACTACACAATAACAATGTGATCATAGCTAATTTGTTACGGACAACTTTATTATGATTTTTTTTGGGGGTTTCATTTTTATTATTAAATATCAGTTAAAAATGTCAAGGAAAAAATATTTTGAAACTTATCATATTAAGGTGAATTATTAATATGGTTGAAAAAGAAAAAAGTGACAATTTTAAGTTGAGTTTATTTGGATATTAGAAATAAGGTAAAAAAAAAAAGATCTCAGAAAATTAACAACTTAGAATAAGCAGTATTTGAAATAAAATATTATAAATGCTTTCCAGGAGTTGTTTACTTGAAAATAGATTTTAATATTAGACTAGTTATAAGATAAAAATGTTTGAAAAAAAGGCGAAATGTAGAATATATACAGAGAATAAATCTGTGATTTTTTTTTATTATATATTTTTCTATTAAAAAATTTTGGATTAGTGTTTTTTTCCCTAGTCTTTTCGATTGATATCTAATATATAACAATATTTGTTTGTTCGTCCTTTATCACTGCCATTCCGTTCATCCGATTGTGATGGTGCTTTTTGCTAAATATTCAAGATTTTCCTAGGAACATTATAGGCTGGCCAGATTTTTTTGATAAAAAAAAAAATGCATGAACAAAATTAAGCATTTTTGGTGCATAGCTCAAGGCCAATATAAGTTTACATATTTTATGTAGTATACGTATGAAAGTATCATATATAATCAAAATTTCTTAAAGAATAAGAAAAAATCACCTAAATCGGACCAGTATTAACGATTATACAGCGAAGTTAGCTGTCACCATTTATGTTACTATAGTTACCACCTTATCACTTCATATATATATTAAGTGATATCAAAGTTTTAAGTACTCAATCAATGTATATATATCCTCAAATATAGCAAGAGCGAAACACAGACGGGTCTGCTAGTGAGTAATAAATTATTCAAATTGAATATCTGCTAAGATCTTCCAAAAATAAATATATTATCTTCAACAATGTAAAATTATTTTAATTCATTTTTAATTATTAAAATTTATTTAAGGCTCTTCAACCAGCAGAGTCATGTTCCAGCTTCTTCTATTGTACTCTTGCTACATTTACCTGGATTTATCTATGTTTATGCTATGATCTGTCATTTCAAGAGTAAAGTACTACTCTTAATAACGCATTTAATATTGTTTAAGTTTATCTAATAAATGCTTAACTGATGGCAATAAAATTTGAATTAGAACTTCACTGATTAATTACTGATATGATATTGGTCTTAACAACTTTACAACTAGTTCATTACTCTAAGGGTACTGGACTTCTTACTTTAATTCCGGACTATATGGTTTTAACTCTTACCCCCACTGATAGTCAACAAGTGAAGTAGTATAAAAACAAATATGTAATTTATTTTCGACTTCTATAATTCCAGCCCACACAGTATTTTTTTTTTTTTTTTAATCAATTTTGGAGGGATAAATTAGTTTTTACTCGAAAACAAATCCAACTAATTGTAAGCAAAACATATCTTCACTTCTTTATCATGCACTGCAATTTCTCACTTCACTAATTTACTTATTCAAAATAATTTGAAGATTTCAGTTTGAAATTAAACTTTTATTGATTAAATCCACGTAATATTGGTTAGTACTAAATAAATTCAATGATAAATAAATTGTAGTTTTATTGGATATTTTGAATTTCAAACTACCTATCATTCCTATCACCTAATTATCTATAAAATATTCTTCAATCACTCATAATTAAATTGAATATATAAAATTTATGGTAAAATAATACCTGAATAAATGATATGAGAAGACCTATTACACCAACGATATGTAGCTGACTGACAAACCACATAAGAACTTGTTCTGAGCATCCTTTGCTATACCAATAGGCAATGTTTCCTTCTTCCCAGCAATCTAAAAAAGTATTTGTAAGTACATTTTTATAATTACTGTTATGATTTTAACCAATGATAATAAACTTTTGATGATTTATAAAATTTCCTAGTGGAATTTTGTGTTGATTAATTTCAAGTTTTAGATTTTAAATTGAAAAAAATAAAACGACAAATATTTTTGAACATGAAAAAATTCCATACAAAAGCTAAACTTTAAAAAAAAAATAATTTTATCCATTTATAAGTATAACATTTCATTTATCCCTATCATTTTATAAATTAATGATAAAACATATTTTTAAAAGTTTATTGAAAACATTCATTACTTTACTTTCTAGTACTAAAAATATTTATATCAAGAAAGAATTTTAATAAAAAAAAAAATGTTCCTTAACCATTTGCATGATAGGTGTGTCTGAGAGACCCATAATGGTATTTTCTTTCATTTTGGTGTTCTGGACTAATTTGTTTTTTAGTTTTTAGGTTGTATAATCCATTTTCATAGAAATGAATAAATAAGTACAATAATATATGCATATATTTTTAGGGTATAATATGATATAAAAATAGATAAATAATGTTACTGGATCTGACAGAGACACCTATTGTCGCGATTAAAAATTGTGTCTAATAGTAACAGTGGTATTACTGAATGTGATTCACTACTTCAACCAGATGAACACATTAGAGTAAAAATTAATGTTTAAACTATAGTTTACTGTTGAATGATGCTCATATTCATTAATTGGATTATTCGAGTAAGAAGGGAACATGAATTAAAAACTATATATGTACATAAAATTATGCATACTTGTCATATTCTGGTATTGAGGAAGGCAGCAAGAGACTGGAACTATTCTTCTGTCCTCCCATGCTTTTATTTCATACCAGTCTTCATAGTTATTAATACCACAGCAATGGAACTATGCATAAGGAAGTTAAAGACAAATCACTAAATATCTTAACTAATGTAATTTATATACATGTGTCAAATTTAAATTATTTAATAGGTATGATAATTTCTTTAAAAAAAAAAAATAATAAAATGAAAACCTAGAATCAGAAAAAAACGTGAACTAGTAATAGGAAAGTAAACTAGACATGATAAAATTAGAAAATAATAGTATGCATTTGCATGTATTCTTCAATGTATTTGATGTATTTCTGAGAAAAAAAAACCTTATCTCTTCCTTTTAAATTTATGAATTGAAAAACATTTCAGACCTCTTCTTGTCCATTTTTAAATCCATTTCCTAAAATCATACATTAAATACTGTCAATAATCTTTAAAAAAATCATTTAAATCATTTTGCTAAATTACAACCTTTTTTTAAAAAAAAAACATTTTGACTATTATAATTAAAAAAAATTTAATTACAATACTACAATTTTTATAAAAAAAAAAAAAAAAGTAATTTTATCAAAATGTTTTATATAAGAAAAAAATCATAACTCCAAAAAATCATACATTAAATACTGTCAATAATCTTTAAAAAAATCATTTAAATCATTTTGCTAAATTACAACCTTTTTTTAAAAAAAAAACATTTTGACTATTATAATTAAAAAAAATTTAATTACAATACTACAATTTTTATAAAAAAAAAAAAAAAAGTAATTTATCAAAATGATTTATATAAGAAAAAAATGAATGTATGATTTTAGGAATTGGATTTGAAAATGGATAATATGAGGTCCGAAATGTTTTCCAATTCATAAATAAAGTTTTAAGGTTTTTTTTTTTCTCAGAAATTACTACAATGATAACATGATAACATTTTGTTTCATATAAAATGTACTTTAAGTACTATTCATTCATACTTGAGCTCATGTTTGAAAGTTTGAAGCCACTGAACCTGATTGTATCAATTTTTTGGGGGTGGGAGATGTAATATTAATTTAAAAAAATTCCCTTTATTAATTAATTAACATCCACTGTCATCATACTTAAGAGGAATTAACATCTAAATGGTATCTCTTATAATTGGTATGACACCATAAAGGCATCAGACTCTCAGTGGTGTTCGATAAGATTAAAAATTATAAATTAATTTGAATATGTATAGCTTTTAATTACAACTTTTTGTCAACTTTATTAATTGACAAATAAATTATTCACAAACTTCACAAAATATTTTCATTTTAAAATACAATCATTTCAATGGTTGTTTCTTCTAATCAATTACTGCACTAACTCATTCTTATATAAACATAACTTCTTACAATTAGCCACATTCATATAATTGTAACATGTGTAATTAATATTTACCTGATACTATCAAACAAATACTTACTTTTGTGTGAGCCTTAGACCAAATGACTTCCAAACCATTGTCAGTTGAATTTCTGTAATGAAACCTAATTCCATCCATCAGCTCTTCCTTCAGAATGTCATTCAGATTCTCTCTATATATGAAGGCGAGAGTTGCCAGAATGAATTCAATTAGAAACATAAATATAACAAGGCTGAAATACTGAAAAGAAAAAATATGAGATTAGTTTGCAAAAATACTATAACATCTAAAATAATTTTTATAATTTTATTTATGTCTTTTAGTTGGCATTTCATAGTAAGTGGTAAGCAAATACAATCATAGAATACTTCTAATATAAAAAATAAAATATATACAGGGCCATAATGATACTGAGCAGCTAGAAATTTCTCAAAATCTTGCCTATCTCCTCTAACCACTTTTACATAATTTACCATGTAAATTAAAACAAATAATCATCTCCTTTCTTACTTATAAAAATTAATTCCCAATGATGTTACATTTGTTAGCAGCTGCATTGAAGCAACCTAGTCCAGCCGACTAGAACAGTCTTTCTCAACATTTTTGTATCAAAAAATTAATATTCAACTTCCAATAACAAAAAACTACAAGAAACTGAAAAAAAAGATCATTATTGTCATTGAAATGTATAAAATTGTACTAAATCATCCTCCTTTCCAAGATTATAAGCAGCATACCCTTTTTTTTTTTATTTTGAAAATAAACCTTCATCAAAAACATGAAAAATGGTTAGTAAAAAAAGTAAGAAATATTAGATATGTGAGGGGAACTTACATGCTCAGGCAGAGATTTTGACATATTCCTGAGAATTTCCAGTCAATCTAATGTATTTTTTTGCCCACTCTTTATCGGCAAAGCTAAAATTCAACCACTCTAGTCAGAATCTCTGCTTGACCTTGGTTAAGTTCCCCTGTCGTATCTAATATGCTTTACTTTCTTTATTTCCCATTCTCCATATTTCTTCTCTCTTATTCCTTTCTTTATAATGTTTTTTCCAGACACTATATTTATTTTAGCATATTTTTTTACTCATCTATATAACTTTCTTGCCCATTGTATCATATATTACATTTTTCTTTCATACATTTAGTTATATTGATTTAAATGGTTTTCATTATTTTATTCTATTTATTTATTTTAATAATTAGAAAAATATTTTATTAAAAATATGCTCTTACAGTTACAAGCATGCATCTGCTCTGGAACCAGCTGCCACAACATGCGAAGAATGTAATGAGTACAGTAGTCGCTCCGACGATAATTAAAAGGATGTCAGCACTGAGTAGAGAATACTGAGGGACGAGGCTGGTGTAGCCATCGTGTATTGCTCTCAACCATATTCCTACTCCAAGAATCCCACAGCCGGAGAGCTGACAAGACAAATAGAGATTTAGTACTTAGTGTTTATACACCACTTATCTACACCAGAAAGGTTTAATTTATAAAATATAAATATTTAGTGACCTCCTTCCCAAAATTTTTCTTTATTTTAAAAAGCATTTACTCTACAAACTGATGTTTAGGAGTCCTCCCCCATCTTTAGGGTGGGTACTTCTACAAGTTTTAAAAACAATTCAATAATATAATATAAAAACTTATTTAACAATTACTACTTAAACATTAGTAACAAATTTATATAAATTACGCTATTATAATAATAATATTCTTTCTATTTCTGGCTCCCTATGTTAAAAATCAATAATAGTACAATGTTGTCCCATCATAGCATAATAAGCAAACTATTTCAATTTTGAACAAAAATTTTAGATCTAGAAAATAGCACAAAAAGTAAAAGAAGCTGTATATATCACAAAAAATATGAAGAGGGTAGTAAATTTTATTTGAATATCTATTTCATTGCAGTGTGATAATGATACTGAAGAGTTAACTAGTGGTTTCCCAAAATATTTTATTTTTAAAAAAATGATTCAAGTAGATTTATAGATTTTAGACATAGAGAGCTAGGAATAATATTGTTATAATAGGATAATTTACAGAAATGTTTAACTAATATTTAAATAATAACTGTTAAATAGGTTTTTATTATTATATTAATGTTGCATTGTTTTTTCAAATTTGTAGAATTACCCCAGAAGATGAAGGAGGACTTCGAAAAGTATGTCTATATTATAAATATTGTTTAAAATAAAGAAAAAAATTTGGAATGGAAAAAATCACTAAATATTTAGTATTTATTGTATACTAATTGAAAGAACTTGAAAACTATAGTCTGTTAAGGGTATCTTGAGTAATTGTAGTCAGGATGCCTGATGCGCCTGCTGGAGTCAAGTTTATATTTGAAAGATTTTATAACAAGTTTACTGCATGTTCACAGATATAGAATACAGCCAAGATGAAGGTAAATCAATATCATAAGAAATAACTTTTTGAGTATTGACAAAAGATCTTTAATAACTCAGGCAACCATGTCAGGGAAAATTGATGCATAACTTACCAGAGACTCAAGCCACACTGAACAGAATGCAGTTGTTACATTAGGTATAAAGGAAACAGAAGAATCAGACATAATGTTTAAAATAATAATGAAGAAATATTGTTTGTATGCATGTCTATATATTATTAATCAATGCTTCCAAATTAATACACAGCGAATGACTTCCAAACGATTATCAGTTGAAATTCTATTGTCATGCTAAATATATAATTACTGTACTTTATAGTCTAATTTATATGAAGAGTTGCATTTCAAAACACACCTAGTCCATTTTCAATATTTTAATTAATCTTTTTAATAACAGTTTTGGTACTATATTCTCACTGTATAAAATAATTTCTTCCAAAAACAGTTAAATAATATTTGATTTATCAGTTTTTGGAAGAAATTCTTTTTTTTTTATAATTTAGGATCAAAACTGTCAATTAAAAATTGATAAATGGACTTAGTGTCTTTTGGAATGCCAGTCCTCATATAATCTACAGAAGACAATACCATTGGTTTACAAGTAAAATACACTAGGTCAAAAATTGAAGTTTTGAGATATTCGATGATAAATTTTTTTTTTAATGTTATAGAAATAGTAATTTTACTATTTCATACATAAGCAGATCTTTATGATATAAATAAAGGATCAAAATTGTTTTAAAGATAAATAAATTCTTTGAAATTGAATCTTTTCAATATTTTAAACTAGAAAAACCAAATAACTCATAACTAGAAAATTTTGACAATGTGTTTCGCTTGTAACCTAAAAATATATTACATATGTATATTAAAAAATTTTGAATACTAATATAAAAATTTACTTTATATTTTCTATAAATGAAAAAATGCAAATTCAAAATTGCATCCCACTTCAAGTACTTTAGACTTTGAACAATTATTAAAATAAATAATTGATTAAAAATTTAATAAATATAAAAACACATATAAAGAAATAATAAGGGTAAAAAGATTAAGCAAAAGAAAGTGGTAACTAAAAAATGTATTCTAATTACCACAAAAGTCATTCTTTTTTCAATCAGTTAAGTACACAATTATTCCTTTTCAACCTCAAGTGTTGTAAATCTCCTCATTTCCATAATATACTTTTTTTCCGTGATTGACCATTTACCTTCTATGTAAGAGCTTTAGAACATGTCTGTTCTATTAGTATAAGAGCGGGGAAGAAAAAAAGGCAGTTATTTCACCCCAATTTTTGATTACTTTAATGGAAACTATGTATAATTACAATTCAAAATTAATGAGTCTGCCAAGTATAGGTTTTTTAACCTTTTAACTTTTCAAAACCTTAAAAAAAAATAATTTTTCATTCAGAGCTCTATATTTTAAAAACTACCAACAACACTAGAAAACCTAAGAGAAATTTATTTAAAGAGTAAAGTTTCTCGGAATATTAGTGCTAACAGAACTATTTATGTTAAATGGTTCTCGAGATATAGCTTTCTAAAAAGCAGCATTTCTTAAAATGTACTGAAAGATTAATAGTTAGGGAATTTATTTTGAGAAATCTATATCTCATGAACTATGTGACGCACAGATGTTAATTAGCACTCAAATTAAAGCTAATTAAATTTACTATAAAATAATTTATACTATTTATCTTTGCAGGATTAGTAGTTTTTATGATATTTGACAAAATATCAACTACAAGTACAACTACTGATCTTTCAGTACATTCTTTACATTTTTATAAAATGTTGCTTTTTAAAAAGCTATATCTCGAGAATATTGAACATAAATAGCTCTATTAGGGCTCATATTTTAGCAAATTTACTCTTTTTTAAATTATGTTCTCTTTGATTTTCTATTATTGTTGGTAGTTTTAAAGCGGAGGTAGAGCTCCGAATGAACAATTAATTATTTTTAATGTTTTGAAAAAGCCGCCATTTTTTATTCCTCCTACCTATACTTGGTAGACTCATCAATTTTGATCAGTAACTGTATATGTATTTTTCATTAATAATTAGGGTGAAATAACTGCCTTTTCTCCTCTTGGGCTCTTGTACTATATATATTATTATTATCGTTTTCAAGTTCTTACCAAGGAATTTTAGCATTTATTCTTTTTATGATTTTGTTCCAGAAGTACTACTCTAAATGAAAAAATTAAAGTGAGGAGAATCAAAATGGAAAGAATTTTGGATCACAAAGGTTTCATTTAGTCTGAAGTCTGAAGGGTTGAATAGGATGTTGGACACAGAGCTCAAAATACGGAAAATTCAAGGTCTGATTATTTTTATGACATCCTAATTAAATCAAAACTGAACATGAGCGATTTTTGTACTATTTTTTTTTTCTTTTAGTATTAAAAATATCTGCACATATTTCTTTGTGGTTAGTGGTAGTAAAGAAAAAATTTACTCTCATCCAAATTTTCTTTCTGTTTAATGGTTTCATCTATAAAAGTTTTTCAATTTTTTCATGAAAAATTGACGCTTAACAAAGATACATCCAGATATTTGAAGACAAAGTTATGATACATATAGATTATTAACTATGAGTACTGGTCTAAGTATTTAATAACTCACCCATAGTAAAACATTGACATAGCAAAATACGTATCGAACACAAGTATAGCCGCTGCGACTCATGCCTCTGCCGGAACTGTAACACAGGGAGAACATTTCAATTGATAATAAATTAAATTGGATAAAAATAAATAATGAACTATAACACATTAAAATAAAATGGCTTTTGATGGGAATATGTTACCAATAAAACTTGTTATTAATACTATAACATATCAAATAAGATATGTAAAGTCTGATTACCTCTTCAAAGAAATTTTTATTTTTTTATTTTTACCACTGTTTTTAAATTTTTATGAATACCAGAACACCAATGGATTCTAAAGAGGGTTGAAACTTAGCCCTGTACTTCCCTCTAGTCTTTTTCCTCAAACTTGTGGGGCTTGTAGGCTGTTGCCTAAACCACGAAAAATTATTATGTAATATAATGTAACATAATTAATGCAAAATGTATACCCAGTAACAACGATGGAAAAACTAATACACTTATTTTCTCCTTTAGTTTATAATTAATCGTTTCATGTGTCGGGTTTAGTAAAAATAATTAAAGCAGTTTTGTAGAAAACCCTCAAAAATAAAAAAAATAAAAGAAATCTGTACAACTACAAGCCTACTGAAATATCAGTAGTTAGTTAATTTATTTTGAGAAATCTAAATCTCAGGAACTATGTGATGTACAGATGTCTATTAGCACTCAAATTAAAGCTAGTTTAATAAAGGAATTTATGACGTTCATTTTCGTATAAGTAGCAGTTTTCATGAAATTTGCTAAAAGAAAATTGATTTATTAGTTCAGACAAATTTTCATTAGCCAAATTTATATTAATATGTGAATATCATAAAAACTACTACCCCTTCTAAGAAGATAAGTGTCTAGACTACGTTATAGTGCATTAAATCTCCTTTATTTTGAGTGTTGGCAGACATATGTGCGTTTTATGGGTCTAGACATATATTTTTTTTAAAAATTCAACATTTTATACGAACAACTAGAAATTAACTTTTTGTGAGTTTATTTTGTTAGAAATCATAAAAACCACTACTCCTATAAAAATAAAAAATATTAACTATTTTATAGTAAATTTAACTAGCTTTAATTTGAGTGCTGGTAGACATCTGTACATCCAATGGTTTCTGAAATAAAGTTTTTCATAAATCAAACTTATTGTCCGAACAACTATAAATTAATTCATTTTAGCAAATATCATGGAAACTACTATTCCTACGAAGGTAAAGGTCATAAACTACTTTATAGTACATTAAACTAGCTTCAATTTGATTGCTAATAGACATCTATACATCACATAATTCCTGGAATATAGATTTCTCAAAATAAATTAACTACTAATCTTTAAGTACATTTTTAAGAAATGTTGCTTTTAAAAAAGCTAGATATCGAGAACTATTGAACGTAAATAGCTCTCTCAGGGCTAATATTTCAGCAAATTTACTCTTCTTTAAATAATGTTCTTTTATATTTTCTAGTGTTGGTAGTTTTTAAGATATAGAGCTCGGAATGAAAAATTTATGTTTTGAAACAGCCGTCATTTTTTATACCCCCTACCTATACTTGGCAGACTCATCAGTTTTGACTAGTAATTATACATAGTTTTCATTAGAGTAATCAAAAATTGGAGTGAGATAACTGCCTTTTTTTCTTCCCGGCTCTTCTACTAGTATATTTGTCATCTCGACAGGCAGGAGAAACCTGCACTACTCCACTGCGTGAAAAGTTCGGTAGAAATAGGAAATAGCTGGAAAGAGACCCCTACACAGACAGGCGGAATGACAGTAAAAGTGACGTTCTAATTGATCGTGTATACATAATACTGGTAGATTACCGACAAAATCTTGAAATCCGATCATTCAATATTTGAAGTGGAGTGTATAAAGAGAAAGCAGAGGGCTACGAGTTCTTCGTTCATATTCACGAGCTCTATCGTGCGTTTAACTTTTTTCTAGAAGGCAATGCCAAAATAATGGCCTAACAAGCTTTCGGTAAATTACTAATCGAAAGAAACATTGCACAAGATCCAGGCTATTCGATTTATCATCTACAAGTAAGCGCCAGTCGGACGTACAGTTTAGGGATCTTCGTGATTTAAGTCTGATAGACTATCGATGACTATCCATATGTAATGCAACCATCAGTATTACCTTCAGTTCTCTCTTACCGCCATTAGAAATATAATAACGTAAATAGTTGACCGTAGATTACTATGTGGAGAAGATGTTCGAGGTGGAAGGGGTGCGGTCAGCAAATAAATATAAATAAACAAAAAAAAAATTAGATTTATTTTTTATTATTATAGTTGTTTGAGAAAACTTCTTGAAGGTAGGTTCTGTTTGGGGTTTGTTAATGAATATAAAAGTGGTTAATGAAATGTTTTAAATTTAGGAAATAATTTAATAGAAGAAATTATTGGGACAAAGGCAATTAGCCGGCATTAATGAATTTTAAGGAAAAAAAAGGAATACAGACAGAATAAGGAATCCTTGAGAATGACCTGAGAGGTCGAAACGTCGGATGTTAAAAAGAATAAAGTTGAGAGAAAAGAGATCAAAATTGTTTAAAAAGAAAAAAAAAAAATTTATTTGTGTCAACGTATCGACCTGAAAACTGAGTTTAACCAGAACCTCTGCCTGGGCTTCCTGATGAAGACCTGAAATTCAGGTCGAAAGGTTGGCACAAATAAATCATCTTTTTTTTTTTTTTGTCATTTGTGTTTATTTAGTAATCATCTTCTCCACAGAGTAAGATTGTACTGTGAGCTTTAGTGAGTCTGTATTTGCGTAAGAATCGTGTTTATTATTGGGTTCTATGTTGTACTATTGGTATATTATGGAAGATCGATGAATGACCGAATGTTATAATAAAAGGAAGATGGTCCAAAGAAAAAACCATTATATATGAGTCAACTATTCGTTGGGGGTAAAAATGTTTACCTCATTTAGGTATTTTTATCTTTTTTAGCCGCGATGAAGCCGTGCAATGTGAGGCGAAACGTTGGTCCACATTAAATAGTTTTACGACTATTTGAGTTTTTTTCTTTGACCCCATTCGGAGCTCTTCCTTTCATTATATATTAAATATACTGTGTATTAGACAATAAAAGTGTTCGTATAATAAAAAATAAACCTCAAGATTCACGGCAGCCATATTGAAGTCAGTTTTTGAATGACGAATGCCATTCTGAATTATCGTGTAGAAATAACATAACTACAAAAACTACATAAAAATAACACGTGGATACTTGCTTCCCTAAAAGCTGTTGTAATAGCTCAAAATAAAAAATAGTTGACCTTGAGGAAGTTTTCTACCATCCTTATGCTTAATTACAAATAACTCTTTTGTTTTATAGCTCATTACTTTTATCTCTATACCTAAATGTAATAAAACAACTTAATGGGTAAATTTAGGTTTATTATCTGAAACGGAGAATGAAAATTCTGCCGCAAGGTCACCCACCTCTTATTTGGACTTTTAATTTAATTAGTTTAATTATTTTAATTCTTTATAGTCACTTAACTACAGATGGAATATATAGTAAAGGGGTTGTGAAAAATTTCGAATTCAACTTTTCGACGAAAATACACGTTTTGACGTCCTCTGAATCCAAAAAATGGTGTATGTGCGTGAAAAGACTAAATTAAAAACGAAACGTTTTTGAAACTGAAATTACAAATTTAAGGCAAATATATGCCTGTGATGTGACAGCAACTTTTACGACCGACCGGGAGTGTCACTTTATATAATCGATTTTACACATTATTTGAATTTTTTCAAATACGGCACAAACTATTTTGGTTAAAATCTGTATAACAACGTACAATTACACGGCCATTACTATCAGGTAGGTATTAGTATCAATGAAGTAGCTTGACCGGGCTTGAATACTGAATTTTCAAAATGGTTTTCTCTTAAGTGCATTTATTTGAAATAATTAACAATCTCAAATTTTCATTAGTAATGAAAAAACGGATGAACATAACTGTGAAAGGACTTGATAATTAACTTAAGGAGATAATGGAAAAAACAAATATTTTTTATCAGATTGAAAAGATATTTCCGGAAATAATAGTAATAATATAGACGCACTATATACCATAGGAAAGACAACGTTTTTAAAAAAATAATATTTAACCCATGAAGTCGCAGAAGGTAATTTTTCAATTTCGCTAGTCAGATAACTGTTTTTATGTTACTAGAGTTATTGAATATTTAATTTCACTTAACCTGTATAATATATATGAGGCTTTTAAATAAAAGGATGACTAACTCCATAAAATCATTCTTAGTATTTTCAATATCATTGAATAAATTGCAAAGAGCAGAATTTAAATTCTAATTAACTGTTATATTTTTGATACACTTCTGCAAAAGAAAAATGTCAAGATTTTGCAAGCAATGTATAATAACTTATTATCGTTGGTAAATCTGTCAACTGAAATGCTCATTCGGAAAAATAGTAAGGAAAAATATTGCCACATTATATAGAAATATCTTTTCTGAAACGAGAAAGGATTAATACCAGTAAGCAGTGAATAAGTTTAATAAAATCTGTGTAAGTTTAGATAAGAATTGAAGGCGATCATACAAAGGCCAACTGAACAAATAAAAAAAGACGGACACGGAAGAAAAATGTTCACGATTGACCCATTCACAGAAATGAAATTGACAATAGCTCCTCCAAAGAGGACAAAGTAACAAAGAGACGTGTAGGTTATCACACATACGTGGGGGCGTCTTCAAGGGTCAACCTTTCATCTGGACTTGACTTTCATTTAGAAAACGCATCGAGTCAACGCCTTTCGAGAAAGTAAACCAACCTTCACTTTTTAAAATTTACTTTCGACCTTATTCAAAATCGATTTAATAAGTTTTAAGAATTTGGCAGTGACTATTTCCTCAATCTTTTCCTACTAGTGAGCACATTTACAGGATATATGTCAAGTGACGGGCCTTGTTTATATTCTATGTAAATTGGATATTGCATATTACTAATAATATTTTTAAAACAGAATAATATAAAAATTAGAAATACTATTGTACTAATTATAATTATTACAAGATATAAAAGTTATTAACTGATACTGTACTAAGAATAAAATGAGTTGAATACAGTGTTACAGACCAGATGAAATACAAAATGCTACATCTAAAACAATATATTGGTTATATTGCAGTATTTCAGGTTTAATAGTAATGTCGAGAAAAAAAATTCAAAATATTATGCGATTAATAATTAAATGTAATTAATAGATGCTCAACAAATGAATGTACAGCAAATACTTTTATGAAAACTGATTCTATCTGAAGCATGTCGCGTAAAACAATAACAGGAAAACAGAAAATGATATAGCTGCTTTGCTTGATTGTCACAAAATGTATATATATTTTATTTTGTCTTTAATCTTATCTATAAATTGTACCATAGCTAGGAGTTAATTCTGTCAACTCTTCAGGATAGTCTGTAGCAGGGTCCCAGTAGAGAAAGTATTCTCAGTCTATGGTATTATCTTTGGAATACGTCCAATTCAAAATAAAATAATAATAATGTGAACCGCTACGACCCATCAAGGGTCATGGGTTCAGTACTTTGTAAGGAAGCACTGTTTTTAGAACAACGATTGTAGAAGGAGGTAATTTTTTCAAGATCATGCTCAACCACCAGATTTTCCCCAATTAAGGGTAACCAAATTGTGAGGCTGAGTGGACCTCAGGAGGGCTCCAGAAACTACAGGGTTGAATCACGGCTACAGTGTAACAGAAAATCTGCCACAGTGGTATTCAAACCCGGGTCTTTGGAGTTAGTATAGTGCCCTACCACGATGCAACCGCAGTCCCACCAAAATGAAATAAAAACATTAAATTTTATTAAATATGTTACAATTGAATGCAGTAATAACATAAAAATAATTAGAAACGATTACGCTTATATTTCCAATTGATTATAAGGTATTAAAAAAGGGAACAGAATGTTATTGAAAATCGTAAAACTACAGCATATAAAAAAGTTCTTTTTTTTTTTCGTACTCTTCATTACAACAAAATTAGTACTGTATACATATAATACATGAAATTTATTATATATTTACTGAGTCTTCTCCCTTTGATTGAATATAAAAAAAAATAAGAGATTATACGCTGATAGGGAGGAAAGGATATTGTGACAGCGTATAGAGAAGTAAGAACTTCTGAGCTATCGTATCTGAATCCTATCAATCGTGCCAGCACCTTACATTCTATTATGCAATCTTGTAAAAAATATTAGTATTATTACTTTCCTCTATTGTAACAGCTGTAAATTGATTCCACCTGGCTCCATTAATTTATTATTTAAAAAAACAAATCATTTGGAAGTGGAACTCATAATCCTCTTTTAGCATACATATCGATTTCAGTAAAGATATCGATGATCAATGGCGTGTGAACGAGATCAAAATAAGTATTTAATGCACATAATCACGTTTCGGTTTTGGTAGGCTTTCACTAACTGCGGTTGGGGAGAAATATCCTATAACGACAAGCCTTGGCCACTAACTTGTGTCATCATAAAAGAATTGTGGCTGCCTGTTTCCAAACGAGAATATTACAAGTCGAATTCCGCAGACTATAAAGATTACCACACGTTTTGTTATTTCATCAAACCACGATAAGTTTATAGTATTGCAGTTATAGCTCTACTTAAAGTATAATCTAAGGAAACGGTATTTGTTGCTCTTATTTTCAAATCTAAGTAATCTATATTCACAATAAAGCTTGCATGCTTGTTTGTTTGAACGCGTTAATTTGAAATATAAAAATCGTTTTGTATTAGATAGACAAGTTATTGGGGAAGGCTTTAGGGCATTGATCGGCAATGTTTTTATACTTTTTTGCATTTTTAAAGGTTATCTGTCAGATGGCGAGCACCACTGTGTTTTGTTTTATTTTTTTAATATGTTTTAGTAAAAAGAAGAAAAAAAATTACAAATGACATTAAATTCACTACTGCGACAGATATTGACGTTAATCGCGATAGATCTGATCGTACTACTTTACTATAATGATAATAAGTATTATCAAGACGGCAACAGTGTCCTACGATAGTTCCTGTCGAGGTTGCTAATTGTCACCGTTTAATAAAACTGTTAGTACAAGAGCCAAGAGGAGAAAAAAGGCAGTTATCTCACCCCAATTTTTGATTACTTTAATGAAAACTATGTACAATTACTAGTCAAAATTGATGAGTCTGCCAAGTATAGGTAGGGGGAATACATAATGGCGGCTATTACAAAGCGATTAAAAAAAACTAATTTTTCTTTCGGAGCTCTATATCTTAAAAAGTAGCAACAACACAAGAAAACCTAAGAGAATGTCATTTGAAGAAGAGTAAATTTGCTAAAATATGAGCCCTAATAGAGTTATCTACGTTAAATAGTTTTCGAGATATAGCTTTTTAAAAAGTAACATTTCATAAAAATGTTGTGTGGGACGTACTAAAAGATCAGTAGTTAGTGAATTTATTTTGAAAAATTTATATCTCCAAAATCATTTGACGTACAGATGTCTATTAGCACTCAACTTAAAGCTAGCTTAATGAGCTATAAAGTAGTTTATGATGTTTATCTTCGTATGATAATAGTATACATGAAATTTGCTAAAATAAATTGATTTATAGTTGTTTCACAAATTTTCATTTGCCAAATTCATATTTATATGTGAATATCATAAAAGCTACTACCCCTACGAAGATATGTGTCATAAACTACTTTATAGTAAGTTAAATTTTCTTTATGTTGAGTGTTGGCAGACATATGTGCGTCTTATAGGTCTAGAGATATATTTTTTCAAAAATCCAACATTTTATACGAACAACTAGAAATTAACATTTTGTCAAATATCATAAAACTACTATCATACTACAACTCCTACAAAGATAAACATTAAACAAATAATCAAAAAATTAACTATTTGTAGTAAATTTAACTAGCTTTAATTTAAGCGCTGGCAGACATCTGTACGTCCAATGGTTTCTGAAATGAAGTTTTTCATAAATCAAACTTATTGTCCTAACAACTATAAATCAATTTATTTAAGCAAATGTCATGAAAACTACTATTCCTACGAAGGTAAAGTTTATCAACTTCTTTATAGTCCATTAAACTAGCTTTAATTTGAGTCCTAATAGACATCTGTACGTCACATAGTTCCTGAGATATAGATTTCTCAAAATAAATTATCTAACTACTAATCACTCAGTAGATTTTTAAGAAATTTTGCTTTTTAAAAAGCTATATCTCGAGAACTATTGGACGTAAATAGCTCTTGTAGAGCTAATATTTCAGCAAATTTACTCTTCTTTAAATAATGTTCTCTTTGATTTTCTAGTGTTGTTGGCAGTTTTTAAGATATAGAGCTCAGAATGAAAAATTAAGGTTTTGAAACAGCCGCCATTTTTTATTCTTCCTACCTATATTTAGCAGACTCATCAATTTTGACTATTAATTATACCAAGTTTTCTTTAAAGTAATCAAAAATTGGGGTGAGATAACTGCCTTTCTTCCCGGCTCTTGTACTATGTGTAAGTACAAACTTCATGGAAGCTTACCAACAAATAAACATATAATTTACCATTATATTATTATTTATCAACGGTTATCGCTTCATAGATATAGAATTCATAGATAAAACATCAAGTGTTTGATGTTTATCGATGGCTGGCTCGACTAAACACTAATATTAGTCAAAAGCCATAGTTAAGTCAATTGTAGATGGCATCTGTGTGCAAACAGGAAATATTTATTTCGTTTTATTGTCAGATAAAGGACATGTTTCATGAAGTAGAGGAACGCCACTTATGTATTACATGAATAATATGTTTTCTAACAAATATCTCTGCGGTAATGAAAGAGCTGACAGCTTCGCCGCTAGCTATACTCAGCCTCCCACCGACTACAGTTCAGTTCCCTTATCCTACATTCAAAAATCGATAAGAGCTGACCTCATTGAGGAATGGGACAGGTGCTGGCACAACATCTCAAAATTATAACAAAATAAAAAGTACACATTACAAACTGACTCAACTACTGACAGAACATGGACCGTCCAAGCACTACTTTGAGAGATTTCACATAGCTAACACTGATTTCTGTAATTGCGACAGACAAAGTTCACAATCTGTTGGTCACTTACTTTTCGAATGCACCCAGTACGATCAACGAATGTTCAATTTAATAAAAACCTGCATAACGCACGGAGGTACATGGCCATAAGCAATAAAATCTTCAGAAAATACAAAAAAGAGCTGGTCCACTTCATCTCAAATATAGATTTACCTCTTATATAATAACAATCAATTTAATTAATGTTTTGTTCTAGTTTAATATTATTTAATAGATCCGCTACCTTGGACTACATTTGGACATACGATTAACCTGGAATCCTCACACCAGACTGAAAAGACTGGAAACTGCACGTCGATTTCGACTATTACAGCACTTACTTGACAAACGGTCAAAACTTCCAACACATTACAAAAGACTGATCTACATACATGACTGTAATAAGGCCAATCAGGACATATGGAATTGAGCTTTGGGAATCCACTAAACCTTCGAATTCCTCTCGTATCCAATCCTTACAATCCAAAATCCTTCCTAAAATCCGCAATGCTCCTTACTTTGTCACAAATAAAATCATACATAAAGACCTTAATGTTCCCTATGTAACCGATCTAGCTCGAACCAGATATCATTCCTTCCATTATAAACTCCCTAGTTTCTAATATTGCATCATCTTCCATTCCTGAACAATCATCCGAGGCACCTGAAAAGAAGATGGCCACAAGACCTGCTAATGTAAAATGTCATTAGAGTGCTACCAATGGGCAGTTGCTCTACACGCCTGTAACACTCCATTTTAACTAAGATCAAATTTACTAAATGTATTATATAATATACAGTTGTAAATTTCAATAAACATATTTAAAAAAAAATTCCCATATCTGCACTGTATTTATTTATTTTTATTCTACATATAATTCTTGTTATCTATTGTATTAAATAATCAGTTGCCTCTCCTAACCACATATTCTAATTGCATCGTTTTATTTATTGTATTTTATACTTTATTTGTTTTTAGTTCTGTTTTTTTGTTTCTGTTATCTTTTCTTTTAATATTATTAGTATTATTAGTATAGTACTATAACACATTTCAATGTTAACACCATATTACATACATACAATGTGCGGTTTCGCATGGAGTATGTAAATGTTTTAAATAAATTCCTCCTCGGGGTTACAACGGAAGAGAAAAATATATATCTGCGGCACTATAGATTAAATTTATTTTCTGTAGAAAATAAAGTTTTCCAGTTTTCTATAAGAACTGAAAAAGATAATTTTTCATTAAAAGTCTGATTAAAAAAGTAATTGATATGATATTGAAGGAAAGGGGTAAATCAATTCGAGCCCGCATCTAAATCGATACATCGAAATGTTAATCATACTAGCAATAAATGCAGGACACTCCCAATCCCAACTGACACAAGTGCTAAACCATTAGATCTGATTCACCGATGACTCATCGCTGTACTGAGGGTCCACGTTCCGAGATTTCTCCCAATTTGCCGAAAAAAAATGAATGCAAACAGAAACAAAGGCTCCATTCAGTGCATATTTTTAGAAACGCCATACAAAGATTCAATATTGCATAAAAAAATATCTTGAATAAGTTATAAAACAAACTATGTCCTTGTGGTATTCCTCCTTATTATCAATTTCACAATCAATTTTTTTAATGCAATTTGTTTCTATTTTTATTTTCTAAAACGTAAATAATATCGTTATTTCAGTTTTTCTGAGGAAGGTCGCGGTAGTGATGAAAATTCAAGGTGAGCACAATAACCATGAAATTGGCAGTAAAAAAAAAATAAATGATACAAAAGAATTTTTCACCGTGTTTATGAGACTAAGACAAAAAATTATTGCTATTTATTATTTTTTTTCTGTAAAAGGATGTCTAAAAGAGATGAAATTAAAGAGAAAATTATACTTTTCAATAGTTTTTATTTACTTCACTAAAAATTAATGGGTGTAGCCCTATTTTCGAAATATATCTTATGAATTATATAACTGTTTTCAAATATTTTAAACACATTTTATATGATTATTACATATGAACTCGATTCTCTTGGTCAATTTCATATCTCCCTAGACTCTTTTTACATCGTTTTAATTTAATAAGACCATGTAAAACTTCTAGTTCAAAATAATTATAGTGAAATAATGTGTAAGGTATCTGTGAGATAAAGGATATAATCCCAAAAGGTCATATTAATATATTATAAATCGAAATTAAATTGTGTTAGTAGAATATATATTTTTTTATATCTAAGTGGTGAACCAAACAACTACTAGCAAAAACTAAACAGTTTGCCAACGTATAAAAACATATTTCAGCTTTTCTTAAATAGTAGTATATTTTTTGTGTTACGATTTCAGGACAAATAATTAAACAGTCAGACATTCGTTTCTAACAGGCTAGTACCAAGTTCAGAACCGTTCCTGATAGTACAAGAGCCAGGAAGAAAAAAAGGCAGTTATCTCCCCTCAATATTTTGATTACTTTACTGAAAACTATGTATAATTACTAATCAAAATTGACGAGTCTGCTAAGTATAGGTAGGGAGAATAAAAAATGGCGGCTGTTTCAAAACTTTAATTTTTCATTCTGAGCTCTATATCTTAAAAACTGCCAACAACACTAGAAAATCAAAGAGAACATTATTTAAAGAAGAGTAAATTTGCTGAAATATTAGCTCTACAAGAGCTATTTACGTCCAATAGTTCTCGAGATATAGCTTTTTAAAAAGTAAAGTTTCTTAAAAATCTACTGAAAGATTAGTGGTTAGTTAATTTATTTTGAGAAGGAGAAATCTCAGGAACTATGTGACGTACAGATGTCTACTAGCACTCAAATTAAAGCTAATTGAATGGACTGTAAAGAAGTCTCTGACCTTTACCTTCGTAGAAATAGTAGTTTTTGTGATATTTGCTAAAATAAATTGATTTATAGTTCGGACAATAAATTTGATTTATGAAAAACTTCATTTCAGAAACCATTGGAGGTATAGATGTCTGCCAGCGCTCAAATTAAAGCTAGTTAAATTTACTACAAAATAGTTTATTATTATTATTAATTTATTATAATTATGTTTATGTTTATCTTTATCTTGGATTTTTGAAAAATAAATCTCTAGATCTATAAGACGCATATATGTCTGTCAACACTCAAAATAAAGGAAATTTAACTTACTATAAAGTACTTTATGACACTTATCTTCGTAGGGGTAGTAGTTTTTATGATATTCACATATGAATATAAATTTGGCAAATGAAAAGTTGTTCGAACAACTATAAATCAATTTATTTTACCAAATTTCATGCAAACTATAACTCCTTCGAAGATAAACATCATAATCTACTTTATAGCTCATTAAACTAACCTTAATTTGAGCGCTAATAGACATCTATAAGTCATATGGCTTTGAGATATACATTTTCAAAATAAATTCATTAACTACTGATCCTTCAGTACGTCCCATAATGCTTTTTAAAAATCTATATCTCGAAAACTATTCAACATAAAGAACTCTATTAGGGCTCATATTTTAGCAAATTTACTATTCTTTGAATGACGTTCTCTTAGGTTTTCTTGTGTTGTTTCTACTTTTTAATATATGGAGCTCCGAATGAAAAGTTATTTTTTTAATCTCTATGAAACAGCCGCCATTTTTTATTGCCCCTACCTATACTTGGCAGACTCATCAATTTTGACTATTAATTATACATAGTTTTCAGTAAAGTAATCAAAAGTTGGGGTGAGATAACTGCCATTTTTCTCCTCTTGGGCTCTTGTACTATGATGGTTAAAACAGTCTCTGTGCCTAGACAAAGACGGAAGTCACAGAGTTTTTATTTTTTGTTTTCATTTTCTATAACATTTTTTACAATTTATTATAATAAACTATAATAAAACTTAAATTTAAAAATTATTATTAATATTTCTTTTTAAAGAAAAGAACTAGGCTCTAATGAGTAAACCTCGAGCTAGAGGGTAGGTTGAACTGCAGTCGCTTTCAGGCTTGGGGTCGTTCCGATTTTTTCCCGGGGCGATCTAGTGAGGAATCATTTCAGATTTAAATAATTGACTGAATAATGTTAGATTAGGTAAACATCTAAAATGAATAACCGAGAGAAATAGGTAACTTCCCATATTCTTCACTTAACAGTTAAACAATCGAGGAAAAATTCATTGGAAGGAAGCCTAACCCTGAACTAGATAATGTTCGAGCATGCAGTGTTAAAGTCCATTTCCAAGTTAGAGATATTCATCTTGCAAGTAATATATCAACAGTCATTGTTCATATGATACCATCACTACCCTCTAAATATAAGTTCCGGCGCCAACCACGATGCTTCTTTTCAATACTTTTTGGGGGGGCCTTAAAGACTAAATTTAATGATTTATAAGTAGATAAATATTGTTTTATTCCACTTTATCAAACCAAAATCTAAAGAATTGTGAGAATAAATCAGGAACTAGGCCTCCTAAGTAGGTGAGGTGTTAGAGGGCTCGAATGGTCGGCTCTGAATACAGAGATGAGCGATGTCAGTAGCTGAATATTAATGCCTCGTCTGCTCCAGTTCTGTATCCAGGCGATGATATCTCTCCATTTTAATCAATTTCAGCAGACGACTGCACAGCATTGATACAAATTTGTAATTATTTTAACATCACTGGAATCGGAAGTTAATATAAATCAATTATCATTCTTAGTGTGTCATATGGTCAACAATAGTCGATGGAGTAATTAACAAAAAATTATTTATTGAAAATTAACAATTTATACGATTTTTATTTACCTCTGTTATTGCTTAGAGACATATAGTTATGAAGCTAGTAAAATAACTAACAAAATTCGAAGGTACAATATCAGAAAAAAAAATACTAACTAAAATATAACTAAAAAAAAAAAGGTTTTAAATTTCAAATACACAAAGATTATAAAATAATGATATTTAAAATAGAACTAACTAAAAATACATTCCATACAAATTTCTTTAAGTAGAAATTCAGAAAAATCTAAAATC
>NW_027111379.1:919763-934245 GCF_000696795.3 Halyomorpha halys | reverse complement strand
AAAAAAAAATGAAATGTATTATGAATACTTTTACTAAGCCTTCTCTCTTTTGTTTTATGCAGTTTATGAATTGCTGCCTCTCATCGACATCCTTTGATATATATGGATGGCTTACTTCATAGTAATACTGAGTGCATTTCCACTAACTAATAAAAATACAATTAAAGGTTCTCTCTTTCGGAAAGTTATAACTATTGAATTATTTTTTAGAACCTTTAATTGTACTTTTCGTAAAGTTAGTGGAAATGTACTTAGCACTACCGTGAATTAAGCGATATTTGTATAAATATTTTTCTCACAGTGATATCAAAGCTGGGAAAATGTATGTAATATGAAACAAACAAATATTTTGAGATGACGTATTAAAATGACTTATAACCTTATATTGCCAAGAGGCTATTTAAGAAACATAATTAAATACGTGAAGAAAGTTCACTTACTAAAAGCTAAGGATGGGTGAAAAGCTTATAGTGCATGGATAGGAACCAAATTGGGGCCAAATCTGCATCATATCGAGTATTCAGGTCTTTTTGGATAATTTTATTTGTGGCGTAATGAGAAGTATTGGGGATAATAAAAAGAATTTTGTTGTATCAGGAGTGAATTCGGTTGAAACTGATAGTTTAGTGGAGCTTAAAACACTTAATTCCGCATGTCCAAGGCCCAATGCTATAGACATTCAAATGAGCTTTTTTGTAATGTATTTTATTGTTTAGATTTTTTGTTCCCAATCGGTGGTCAACAACCATGGGTGGGTTGTGGAAGGTTCCGGCAGCATATAGTAGGGTTATTCATGATACTGTGTTAAATGTAAAATGTTTTACCATGTTAAATGTTTTAAGTATAGCATTGTGAGCAGCCCTATTTAAAGTCATGTTAAATGTTAAATGCATGAGAGCTCCTAACGGATTTTCTTAGTAACTTGTTTAGTAATCTTTCCTTCCACAACTTCTTGTTATTGTTTACTTCTAAGTTTTGATTACAGTAATTTATTACAACATGCCTAAAGTAAGTGAAAAGTAGAAATATGAAGATTTGGCCACTGGTTGTCTTGTTTAAAAAATCCAAAATAATACTAAGACAATCAAAACACAAACTATGAGCAAGTAACCTAACAGGACGATGAAGAGCTCTGCTAGTCTGTTGCATGACGTCATTCTCCATTTAACAGACCTAGTAACAGACTCTCAACCATGCTATATGTTATATCGTTTTAACAAGGTAAAATAAGGAAATATTTCTCCATTTAACATAACTTTTTCAATTAAATATGCTTTAACATGTTAAACTAAAGATTATGAATACCCCTAGTATGTGAAGAGTAAGTCAGTGCTTGCCATAGCACTCTGCACCCTGATAAACTGGGTGCTATGAGCGTATGCCTGGGGTGCCGTAAGCAAATATTACGGAACAAAAAATAAAGTAGCAAATGTATAGTGCATTCCAGTTTTTACGTTTTACTGTTTATTCCCTTCCAACAAACTCAACCGCTCTAACGATAATAGTACCGCAATTTTTTTTGAGCTTGACAAGGGTACGGTAGAATTCTTATAGTGCAAGAAGGATAACAGTGCAAACAATTTTGGGAACTGATGCACTATCTGTTTACCTTCCCTGATATTTGAGTGTTGGTTAAAATTTAAAGTTTTTTTTTAGAAATTGGTTGTGGGGAAATTATATATTCTCGAAATTATAGTCTCGAAAGGTTTTAACGAGTAAATGTAGTAAGAAATTGCATCAATTTACGGAGGGGGACCCCTCTTTGCTACAATGCGGAAGTGGGTGTGGTCAATGCATGCTTTAATATCTGGCTTAGTGGAGTCGGGGACCCTTAGTTTAGGGTGTTTGTCGAGTACATGTTAAAACCAAGCAGCCGTTTTCTGTCGCTTCTTTGATGAAGTTAAAAGTGATAAGCAAATCAGAATCAAAGGATATTGAATGGCAAGATACCATAGAATAAAGTGATTGAAGAAATTATTGAAGTTCTTTATTGACAGGGAAAGGGGCGCTTGAATTTTGTAGCACCAAAGGGAGTTAGGAAAGGGTTAGAAGGTCATGAGAGGGAAGTCAATGATGACTTTAGGGTTGGCTTTATTGTGCACGAAGGGAGGGATGTTACCACTCTAAATTCAGTACAATGGTGAGAGGCCTACCCAATTATTGTAATTAAATAGGAGACATTTGAAAGATAAAGGCGAAAGACGTCTAGATTGATAGACGAGACGAATTGAGGAATTGGTGCATCTAGTAATTAAGGACACATCCATATATGAAAGGACCTAATCTAGAATAACACCAAGGTCCCTCTCAGAAGTATTGGATTTCATTGGAGAGAAATCCGTAGAGAGTTTGCTGTAGGAGTACTTAAAAATATAAGAAAATTAACAAAGCACACAAAAAATAGACCATATGACACTATTATGACCCAAACAAAAACCAAGCAGAATTCTAAATCTGTATAGGTTAAGGAGGCGATCATGGAAAGCAGGACATCCTGTATATTTTTCGAAGTACAGAAACATATGCCAATAGGCTTGGACAGTATTCATATTTATTGAAATATAAAACTAAAGAGAATCACACTGGAGAAAATCCCGGAGTATCTGATCCGAGCTCCAGTGTGTCATGAAGGCCGAGGACTAGAAGAGGACATTAGTTCAACGGCTTTGGAGCTCGCTGGGATGGAGTTCCGGTCCCGCCTTCTATTACCTTCAGTCAAAAGCTGTCTTTCAGCGGGTTATAGGTACATCTAAGTCTAAATGGATATTGGTAGCTTGTTGAAATATTTAAAATGACAATAAATAAAATAAAGCAGACAATTTTTTTTTTCAGTATTTCGTGCCACAACTTCTTTCTCTGAACTTTCTATTTAGATCGAGGTCATATTTAAGAAGGAAAAGTATTTAAATATAATAATAATGAAGGCCTAACGAACCCGAAAGTTCGATGCCGACACCACCAAACGCTCTCTGCATAAATCCTTCAGTGATGTCCTCCAAACCCCATTCCACTAAATCAATTTTAACGCAATCCTCCCATCTACGTTTCGGTCTACCTCTGGGACGTTTACCCGTTGGTTCAGTGTTTATTAGCATTTCAGGGATCCGCTCGTTACTAAGCCTTACAACCTTAAACGCCCATCTTATACGGCACAATACTATAACTTGAATTATATTTACCAGGTATAGGTACCTTAACTGACTTTTTTCCATTAGGCTCTTGACTAGACGGCGTCCATTCAATTTCCAAACTCATACTCTTCTAAAGAGGTTCACTCTTATAATATATAAATTACATCAGTAATATAATGTATAAATAACATAAATATCAAATAATTGAACATTGTTTTATACAATGTTAACGAAACAATAAACTTTTCCTTTTCTTCATAGAACGGATCACTGAAAATATTCTCAAACTTTTTTTCTTATTGTAGCATACTACTGTATGTTTCCTCCAGATGAGAGTGGAAACATAACGCAGTGGCAGGGATAAAAAAAAAAAAAGATTTTGAAATGAATTCAAGCCAGTGTTCTGAGGACCACAATCGAAGCACTAATTGTTTAAAATAAAATCATTTCTGGTGATAGAGCTGATGAGTATCAAAGAAGAGAGTTTTCATCAACTCCTACCCACAGAGTGGCCAAGCTAGTGAGAGTCTGCGGACCCACAAGTCAGAATAAGGAAGTCCGGGTGGCGGTCAATAAAGATATCAAAATAGTAGAAGATAACTATTTATTGTTAACCAACGTTTCCCCCCCGTTTTACAGGGTTGTGAGATTGAAACAAACATTACTACTAACTCAGTTACCTGACAAAGCCCTCGAATGTGGGACGAAACGTTTGTTAACAATAAATAGTTTTCTTTTACTATTTTGATACCTTAATTGACCATCACCCGGACTATCTTCCAACAACCTACTTCATACGGTCAACTATCATCTTCCAATTTTTTTAAAAATATTAAATAGTAAAACGCCTCTTCAGATAGATAGATAAATAAACAGTCTATATTTACTTCTGTTGTTTTAAAATTTAAATACAGTAACATGATGTGAAATAGCATAGGAGGATGTGAAAAGAGTAGGCGATAGAGCTCTTTAATTAAAGTGCTTATCTCTCTTCTTGTTATCAGTAGTGGCCTATCTACAACGGCCGCTATAATAAAAGAGAACCTTTGACCGCAATGTCCTCATGGCAGCTTCTCTACATCTGGGTCACTATTTTTATTTACGATGTGAGATAGAGTATTCCATTATTTATTTATTTTTTTTATGGTCATTATGCTAGAAATGGACAATTTGATGTTCAGAGCTTTTTACAAGCCACATTTTTCTGGTTAGGATCCAAAAAAAAGATGTTTTGGTTGTTGTATCTGACTTTATCCAAAACAGCTTTTATCATTTTTTTCCGATTAATTGGTACTATTAATAGAAATAAAAATTGTCATAACAAAGAAAAGAGAGAAATGCTTTATTAACAGGAAGCAATCCTGCCCAAGCAAAATGGGTTGTTAAAACATAGAGCATAATAATAAAAAAATAATATAAACGAAATACATTGATACACTATTTGGAACACTTTTTTTTTAGTAACTAAATTACATTAAATTATATGTTTGTTTAGTTTTGTTATAAACATTTTATATTTAATCCTCTCATTACCCTCATTATCCCACTCTAGTATATCGCGTATTCCTCTTTTCCGTTGATCTGTCACAAATATTCAGTTCGCTACGTAAGTGCTATTTAAAATTTATGGACTCATTCAAAACTGATACACTCATAAAACAAAATAAAGAAATAATAAGAATATGTTGTAAATAAATGAAATTGTAGAAACGAATTAAAATAAAATAACAATAGATAATAAACAATATTGACACCAAAGAAATAGGTTAGAAACTAATAAATATGTTAAAAATAAATAAATAAATCAAAAAGAGATAAAAGAAATTAAAAACAAATAAACAAGATTAAAACAAATAAGCAAAAGATAAAGTACTCAACTATTTTCATTGCAACAGAGATAGGCCAAAATTAGCTATAATTGAAATTAATAGCTGAAATTGCCATGGATACAACCGTTATTCATAAATGCTCCATTGATGAATAAATATCGAATCCATTTTACATTGAATAACATACATGAATAAACATAAAATTTTAGCCATTACGGCTAATTTTTGCCCAACTCTGCCATGCAGTGTACACATCGCACAACTATCACTTAGCACACTACATTGAGATGAAATTAGTCCTTGTACATTTTAAAAGAACTACTTCTTTGTTATTGAGGATGACAATACTTCCCCGTACTATACATTTCATACATAGGTAAGTGAAATGAAGAAATGAAACTAAAATCTGACTATTGTCATAACAAGCATGGAAAATAATAATTATCAAACTCTTTTTTATTACTATAGTTAATCAGGGAAGGCTAATTTTTCAGATGAACTAAAATATTAAATAGTGGATAGCCAGTTCCAAAGTAGAGTTAGTAATTCTGTTATGAATAGTAAGCCGTCACTTCAGATTTTATATATATATTAAAATTAAGATTAATACATTTTATTACTACTTATAATAGATGATTGATTGTTTCAAATATGAGGAGAAGATGGTGCGGTCAGAGAAAACACAAATAAGTTGAAAACTTAATAGTGCCAACGTTCCGGCCAGAGTGTCTAGCCTTCATCAGGGCTAAGAAGAAAGAACAGGATAACAACCGATAAAGAAAAAAAAGGTATAGAATGATTAAAGTAAATAATTGTACTGAGTGAAAATGAATACAAATAAAGTAATGATTGAAGTGGAAGATAAAACGTAAATATAGGTATTTAAATATGTAAGTAAAATAACATTGTTAAGGAAATTAAAATATAAAGTTTTATACTGGAAGATTATTGATTGACCGTGTGTATAGATGAATGGAATATGGTCCGGGTGCGGTAAAAAAAAACTGAAATAGTAGATAATTATACTATTTTATTGAGCCAACGTTTCGCCCCACGTTGCAGGGCTTCGTCAGGGCTAAAAGAGATACAAACACTATAGTTACAAAAAGGAAAGAAAAAACATAAGTGTAAAATAACAGGGGTATAAAATGAAAAGTAAGATATAATAAGATACATTAAAGGTTGTAAATAGTAAATGAAAAGGGTAATAGTAACATATAGATAAGAGAAGAAATATTGAAGAAAGTACAAATAAAGAGATGAAAAAAGAAAAAAAATACAAATCAAATAATGAGACAGAATGCATACCTGTTTTGACGGCAGTCAAAAACAAAGTGACGGTTGATATTGGGAGGAGTGGGGATGGCAGTTATGCCACAATAACGAAAATAATTTGTAAAGTAAACATAGTAAAAAAGTATTTAAATTAGGTGAACAATAAATGGTAATATACATAATAGGGGGAGAAGAAATATTAATTAAATTAAAAAAAATAAAACAAAAAAAAAACAAAGGAAAAGTAAAGTATAAAAGAATGGGATACAATGTGTGTAAGTGATTAAGAAACAAAAATTATACCAAATGAGCGGGGATACAGAAAAGTGTAAAATATAATAGAAAATTAATAATAAAGTAATTAATATAAGTACACTTAAGAAGATAATACATGAATATAAATTAAAAGATAGATACATTAATATAAATGAAACAGGAAGGATAGTGAATATAAAAATAATTAAAAAAAAAAAAAAAATGTGAGAATTTAGAGAAACAAGAATAAAAGATATGACAAGAAAATGGGCTTCTGAAATGCAGAAAAAAGTGAAAAAAAGTATTATGAGGATTTTATTATGTTCAAAATGTGTCATATGTAAGGGAGATGCAGTCTTTATCAACTTTATGTTGACGGAATTCTCAGTCAAATTTATGTAAATGGACTTTGAGATGAGTCCAGAGGGTGGGGACAGTGGCAAGAATGGAAGGATTGTCGAAATTAAAAGTATGATTCAGGTTTAATGCGTGTTCTGATAATTTAGATGCAAGTGGATTACAGGAGTTGATGGAAGTTAAAGTTTTATATTGCAAAGAAACAAAGAGATTTGAATATTTTAATTTAATAATAATTTAAAAATTAAAGTTATAGAAAAAATGGAAAGAAAGAAAATATAACCTTTCTCATATACGTTTTATCTTCTATTTCTTTTTTTTTCTTTTTTCACAGAACGGCCATTCAATACCACGCGAATATCATTAATTTTTCCTTCTCACTTTTTGTCTTCTTCTCTACCAGTATCTTCTCATCACTTCTGCGTGCTTTTGCTTCCTCTCTTCCGACCACGCAGTACCTTTCCGTTTTTGTTTACTTGCCGCAAGAACATTTATTTATTTCAATTTGCTTCCTTACTGTTCTCTATCTAGGCAGTCCTTGTCTGTTATTTTCAATTTCTTTGTTTCCTCTCTCATTTGCTTCACATATCCTCCTACGCTGTTATATTCACGGATTCTGTCAGAGTTTCTTGTTTAGCCTGCTTTGTTCCATTCTCATCATGTGCCCGTAGAATCTCAGTCTTCTGATTCTTATTTCGGTTTCCTGGTAATTTATCTCCCTGTAGATTTCCTGGTTGGGTCTTAACCTGTAGCCTTCCTGTGTTTTCTTGGGCCCATAAGTTCTCCTAAGGATCCTTCTCTCTATTTACTGTAATTTTTCCAGGCTAGGAAGACATGTTGTCTCCATTCCGTATAAAATTACTTGTTTTATGACCGTAGTGTAGTGTCTTATTTTTGCGTTAGACGATAGGTTCTTTGTATTGTAAATATTGCCTGTTGCGAAGCTTAGCCTTTCCAACTTGATGATTTTCTCCTTTATGCTCTCTCTCTCTCCAAACCATTATTGCATAATATCTCTCCCAGAAATTTAAATCTTCTATTACTTTATTTTCATTCTGTAAAATTATTTAGTTTAATCGTTCTATATATATTTTAAATTCATTGGAAGATATCTTGTTCTTTGCTCTTAGCTCTGATGAAGGCTAGAAATTCTGGCTGAAACGTTGGCACTATTAAATTAGTCGTTTTAAACTTATTTGTGTTATTCTCTGATCGCACCCCCAACCATTTTCTCCTCATATATATTATCCACGGTCAACTATCTTCTCATAATTATATTAACTAGGGATTTTTTATTAGATTTTTGGATTCTACATTTTTGAAAACACAAAACCTCAAATTTTGACCATAGTTAAATTTTATTTCCTTCATTAATGAATGATTGTTATCACAATGGTTCATTATCGTAACTGAACCAAAAAATAACAAGTTATTGGTAGAATATTAGTAAATATAGAAGTTGTGCAAACATTCACTTGTATAATGAAAAACAGACAGAATTTTCTCTTGAAGATTTTAGTTTTGAAACAAACTTCGAGTGTTCTATGTGTACAGAAATCGTAATTAATAAATTAATATAAATATAAATTTTTCATTTATAATATTTTCACTTTCTATTTTTTTCCTTTCCATATATTCAATACACTTTTTTAACAATTCAAATATTTTTACTGGATTTCTTATTATTATTCACATTAGTAACATTACACTACCAGATCAGCTACTCTTACATTACAGAATGATTACTCATAAAAACTCGAAAATAGCCAAGTCATTATAATGCTATTCAGTTTTTATTTTTATTAATTGCTTCTAAATTTCAATTAAATTAAGAAAGAAAGTAAAAATACTTTCCAGCATTGGGAATCTAAAACAATTGTTAGCCCGAACTACATTTCCATAACCTTCCTCAAATTAATGTCAATTGAAAAATACAACTCCTTTTCCTTTTCATGTTTTCCATTTCCTCCGTTCGACCTCCAAAATAATTGCTGATGGCGAATTTATGTAAAGTGATAAACGAGCCCATCCTCCATCTTCTTATTACTGGACCTCTGACAGTGCCGCCAACCACACGCACATGGCTGTCACAAAAAACTGCCCCCCTTAAGTGCTCCATCGACCAGTGCCGTAAGAAAACCTTTTAAAAACTTGAAGCACTCTAACTGACAATAATGGGAATCGTTATTCATTACAATAACAGCAGAAAAAAATGGAGTGTTTTCTCATAAATGTATCCTTCTATATCCATTAGGAGCTCGAGTAACGTATAGTAAGCACTCGGATTCACCGTTCGTTCTCTTTCTTACAAACTACCGAATCTTTGCAGTGGATCAGTATCCGTTATTCTGCAACACTGTCACACAAGCAATCGTGCCAGAGTTTTGATAATACATTTCTAAGCAGGAGCGTCTATGTACATCCTAAAAGGTGGATCCCAGCGAAAACGTTATAATAAGGTTGATAATTATCTTCAGAAACGACTGGAGCGAGTACTTCTTCATCAGAAAGTACGTTAATAACCCGAAGGTACAGGAAAATACCCGCTCTTTCAACAGAGAATTTTTCCCTATTGGAGGGAATTCAAGAGAGGGAATGGTGGGTAGCTGCTATATATAGGATTAAATATAGGATAATTATCTACTAAACTACATCTGTATTTTTAATTAGTTTATTTTATTTTTATTTTTTATTTATTTTTTAATTAACTTAGTTAATTTTCCAAAGATTTTCTTTGAAGTTGAAAATCAGATAAAAATTGTTGGGAAATTTTATATTCCCTTTCCCCTCAAACAATGTGCTACGTATAAACCATATAGGTAAAGTGTATAGTTGTTTTTTGAAAATTAATTAAAATGTATATTATCAATTGAGTAAATATGTAATAAATGCTTCATATCTAATTTCTGGTTATAGAGTCCGATGATGACATAAATATATAATATGTAATATGTAGTCTAATATTAAATATCTAATACTGAATATTGTCAGACATTTGAGTTTCAGTCATAAAAAGTACTAAGATCTGTAAGTAATATGAATAAATATAAATAAAGATGAATTAAATATCGATATTTAAAAGTTAGACGAAGTAAACATGGAGGGAAGTTATCTACAGGTTACCACCCTATTCTAACACCATCGTAAGGTTCAAGTTTTTATTTAATGGGACCAGAACATAAATAAAAGTCAAACTCCCAGGTAGGATTCGAACCGGCGCCGCCGCAGTTCCATGCTGCAAAGACCTACGTCTCAACTCCCTGAGCTACGGAGGGCCCATTCTTAACCAAACTGTTCGTCGATAAGTACATAGATTAGTTTATAATATTAAGCACATTTCAAAAATATCAATTTTTTATCATTTATAATTTAATTCTATATTTCGTATAATTCTAAATTGGTTTGTATACTATTCCTTTTCAATTGTATGTTGCTCTAAATGTTGTTGTTATCTCTTTTGTTCTATAGCCCTGTGAAGACCTGAAACTCAGGTCGAAACGTCGGCATAAAATAAATAAATATGGTTTTGTTTATTTATGTTGTTCTTTGCTGACCGCACGCACCGACAAACTTCTCCAATCATTAATCTACGGTCAACTATCTACACCTCGTCATTTATTATCATAACCTGAACTTTAGCTAAAGTGGAAAAGAGGTAGGCGTGCAGGGAAAGAAAATTTCATTTTTGAAATTTGCTTAATATTATAAACTAATCTATTTACTTATCGACGAACAGTTTGGTCAAGAATGGGCGCTCCGTAGCTCAGGGAGTAGAGACGTAGGTCTTTGCATCATGGAACTCCAGCGGCGCCGGTTCGAATCCTACCTGGTAGTTTGACTTTTATTTATGTTCTGGTCCCATAAAATAAAAACTTGAACCTTACGATGGTGTTAGAATAGGGTGGTAACCTGTAGATAACTGTCCGAATGTCAAAAAAGACTAGGCAGGACATTAAAAAACAAAAAGGCTGGTCCGGCCTTTTTGAAGGAGCGATAGTAAATAATCACCATAAGCTTGATCCTCGTTGCATGAGAATTAGATCAACGGAAAGAGCCGTTGATGAAATATAGGCGTATCTAGGGAGGAGTTCTTAGCAAGGGCAAGCGAAAGTATTTAATGAAATTAATACAAGGCCTATTTTACAACAATCTCCAACTTCCGACAAATCGGAGGAGATTATAATACAGGATGATTATGATACTAATTAAGACATGATTATGGTTAAGATACTAATTAATTATTATGATACATGGTTATAATACTAATCTTAAATCTGACTCGTTATATCACATTTAAAACAGCTCTTAATAACTCTACTAATTATTTAATCGATTTAATAAACTAACAATTTAGGTCTTTTTATGTTTACAGCTATAACTCCATAAGCTGTTAGTGGTGCATCCTTGCGAAAAAGTTGTCGTATAATAAATTAAACAACATTATAGTATGCATCGAATGAGTTCCATAATGTATCAATTCAGGTGCGTAGTAATAATGATAATATTCATTATTTATTCTGGGATTGATCCCCTTAGAATAATATTACATAGGTGTCAAAATAAATAAAGTAAAAAAAATAAAAATTAATATTACACTAATTTTGTAAAAAATATTACTTTAATTTCGTAAAGAATGTTGATCTTTATAAAATCCTTAGTTTTCGAGTTATAAGCGAAAACTGAAAAAAAAAACCTGGTAAGTCCAAGGACTCGAAAGCAAAGAGCTTAATTCGTACCTTGGGCGAATTAAAATATATCTATAATACTTTTTTTTAAAATCTTAAATTAATTCTATAAAAGTATTTAGTGTTTGTTTTATTGATTAAGGGAGAAGCTTTAACCCTATAAGTGCCGGAGGCCTATATATCGGTCTTTGCTGCACTGGCGAAAAGTTGAATTCTATCAAAATAAATTTATAATCGCTTTATTCTCCAGTTCATCCTTATTTAAATATTGTTTTTATGACCCTTTTTTTCCAAACACTAGTAAATTGATTACAGTAATTTATTACAACATGCCTAAAGTAAGTGAAAAGTAGAAATGTGAAGATTTGGCCACTGGTTGTCTTGTTTAAAAAAGTCCAAAATAATACTAAGACAATCAAAACACTAACTACCAGCAAGTAACCTAACACGACGATGAAGAGCTCAGCTAGTCTGTTGCATGACGTCATTCTCCATTTAACAGACCTAGAAACAGACTCTCAACCATGTTATATGTTATATCGTTTTAACATGGTAAAATAAGGAAATATTTCTCTGTTTAACATAACTATTTCCATTTAACACGCTTTAACATGTTAAACTAAAGATCATGAATACCCTTAGTATGTGAAGAGTAAGTCAGTAGTTGGCATAGCACTCTGCACCCTGGTAAACTGGGTGCTATGAGCGTATGCCTGGGGTGCCGTAAGCAAATGACTCTTTCTCAAAATATTACGAAACAAAAAATAAAATAGCAAATTTACAGTGCATTCCAGTTTTTTACGTTTTACTGTTCCCTTCCAACAAACTCAACCGCTCTAACGATCATAGTACCACAATTTTGTTTGAGCTTTTTTCCAAACACTAGTAAATTCGTGAAATTCGATCGGTCATCTTCGCATAGGCACTTCTTTTTCACCCGGCACTAAAAGGATTTAGAATACTAAGGATATTAACGAAAACTAATGTAATTTATTCGCTTTTGCGCGCCCAATGGACTACTTAGATCTTTGTTTAGAATTTCTGGAAAATAATTAACGTGGAAAATCTCAAATTCGTGTATAATATCAGAAACCGGAAATTAAAAATATCAGAACTTTCATATTATATATATATAGTTGACTGTATAACTTTAAATATAAGAAGATCAGAAAAAAAATAATAGTTTTTTAACTATTTAATGTCCGACGTTTATCAGGGCTAAAAAGAGACAAAAAACATTACAACAATAAGATACAATAAGGTAGGATACATATTATGTAAAAATTAAGTGAATTTATAAATAAAAGGAAGGAAGACATAAAATAGTATTAATATAAAATAAACATGAATAAACAATAATGAGAATAAAATGTAAAAATTGTAACAATCAGAAAAATAAAAATTAAAAATGACATAAAATATACAGTTAAAAAGTATAGGAGACTTTAAAAAAAAAAATAATAAATAAATAAACAGAATCTACTTCTGTATATTTTACATAATTCTTAATTTTTTAGTTCTTATCATTGTTAATTTATGTTTATTTTATATTAATACTATTTTATGTCATCCTTCCTTTTATTTATATATAATTTTCTTATCACTTAATTTTTACATAATATGTATCCTACCTTAATTTACCTTATTATATCTTATTGTTGTAATGTTCTTAGTTGTTTTTTGAATCTTTTTAGCCCTGATGAAGCCCTGCAAAGTGGGGCGAAACGTCGGACATTAAATAGTTTAGAAACAATTTGTTCCTTTTTGACCGCAACCCTAACCATCTTTTTATATTTCTCAGAACATTCCAAATAAACACACTTATTGAAATCCATTGCTAGGAAAACATTTTTCATATGATATATGATTTTATAATAATAGAAGGTCAAGGGGATCGCAAGAAGTATGCACGCCAAATAAACGTTATAAGCCGACAAAATTGCGATTCAGAAATGGCTCTCGATTACGAGAAATGAAACAAAAGCACGTTCAGTTCACCGTATAGTGTTGCTACAATTCAATAATAGTTCATTGGATACTACAACCTTCACCCTCCAGTTTTGAAATTCGCTCTAGTAATATTGTGGTGGTCGCGATCCGTGACTTGGCGAAATATCATACATAATACTACTGGTATCCATATTAGTTTGGAATGGTGACCTATGTATAGTATTATACTTTAATATCACCTACACTATTCCATTATGTTTTTTTTCTTGAGACTATGAAGAATGGAACCTTAACCTACAATAATGATAATGATCTTTTTTATTTTATTGTTTAAAATATGTAATTATATTTATAAAAATTATAATTATAAAAATATTTCATTGTATACACCTATTTAATGTAGCAGTAACCGATGAAATATACTACAAAAGGTAACATTGAATTCGAGATTTATATTCCTTATACAGAAATTATAGGTCATTTAAACATTTTAATCCGTGTGTTATTAAATAATTATTTATTTTATTTAAAAATATAAAAACAATTTTTATCACAGTCGTAAAAGCAAATTTAAAATCCTGAATCGAGGATGATTCCATAAAGTAATCTAAAAAGATGATGCGTCACAGACTATTTCTTCACCATCCTACACTCTCTTCTTTTCCTCCAGGCCTAGATGACTGGAGAGATGTCTATGGGAACCTCCAGCTAACTGGACTTGGGCACAAGTCATCATGGCGAATCTACCAAAATATATTTAGGAGAAAAGTTTTACTGTTTCAAAAGATTAATATGAAACTGTGCTTATTTTTCATTTTATTCCAGATTCACTTAAATAGTGAGAAGATAGTCCAATGGTCCAAGGGTAACAGTCAGAACAAAAGGATGAATGAAAACTGATTTCAAAGTTGTAAGGTATCATAAGAGAATCAGAATTTACACAGAAAATTATATTATGTATACCTGTCGTTAATTGGGATGTCAGGATAATTACTGAAGG
>NW_027111379.1:913390-919298 GCF_000696795.3 Halyomorpha halys | reverse complement strand
ATTCGAAGGTTTAGTGGAGCCCCAAAGCTCAACTCCATATGTCCAGATTGGCCTTATTACAGTCATGTAGATCAGTCTTTTGTAATATATTGGAAGTTTAGACCGTTTGTCTAATAAGTGCTGTAATAGTCGAAACCGACGTGCAGTTTCCTCTCTTTTCAGTTTTGTGTGAAGATTCCAGGTTAGTCGTTTGTCCAGATGTAGTCAAAGGTAGCGGATCTTTTCTACAGGGGTAAGGGCAACATTATTAAATCAAACTGTAGGGCAGTCGTTAGGTTTACGACGAAGGGCAAAAGTGATTTGATGGGATTTGTTGGAATTTATCTTAATCCTCCAATTACGACACCATTCTTCGAGGGCTATGGTATAGGATTGGAGAGTTTGGGATACAACTACTGGGTTATTATTAACTGCGAGCACACATGTGTCATCGGCATACGTGGTGAGGATAGTGTTAGGATTGTTTGGAATGTCAGCTGTATAGACGGTGTAGAGGATGGGACCAAGGATACTACCTTGAGGAATGTTTATATTAAGTAAAATTATTTGATTCCTGCAAAACTACTATAATTATCGAATTCCTTTTCAAAGGCTTTTGTATTCACCAGTTTACCAATTATATATCTTTATATTTATAAAATATTGTTACCATGAATTATATAAAATATAATAAGAGATATAATATCCATGGCATTGGGTAATAAAATAGTATATAAACTACATTAAGTATTTATTTATTTATAGCACACTGGGACCTGCGCCCCAACCCGAATGGCCGTCACGTCCTTAGGTCTGGAATGTGACAGCAACTTTTTCGCTAAAATCGACCTACATAAAGTAAAACTTTATTGAAACGATTTTTCAATTTTCCCCAAAACTGCACCAACGATTTTTATTAAAATCAGTGAGTCAATGAGATAATAGTGCTCTTTAATACCAGATAGGTCGTATTCTCATTGGAGTAGTATAATTAAGGGCTTAAATGAAGAATGTTCATAAATATTTTTTTGTTTAATGATTTATTAGGGCACACATTTATAATGATTATGTTATTCATTTATATTTGTATTCTTTTAGTTTGCTTCGTTTCTATATTATATAACTTTTTATTTATATTCTTATAGTGATATCATTCCTTACAATGTTTGTATCTTGTTCTCATTTAGCCCTACAAAAGTTGAGTGTAACGTTGATTACTGATAAATAGTTTTTAGCAATTTTTTGTACCTTTTTAACCCTCACCCGGACCACCTTCCTACTTTATTATAATTAAAATTCTATAGCTAAGTGTAATTCCTTAATTATCAATAACATTTATTATCATATTACACGTTTAAAGGGTATCATTGATATTTACTTTTTCTTCGATTCAGGTAGAGAAGGAAATAAAGTACCAAAAAATAAGTTATGTAAACAGATATTTTGCAAGATTTTTAAATCGAATTCTCTTTGCTATTACAACTGAACCCAATTAAATAATCTTTGGAGTGCTAAACGGAAAGACTGACAACTGTAGTGATATAATTCATCAGACGTTACTGAACCAAACAAATGATTTAGCTTGACATCAGTTGGCTGTGCTAATGAGATTTTTGACGGCTTAAATCCGATTCAGATTAAGGAAAACATAATAATATTGTTTTGGATAAAATGTCCCAAAACTAATGTATTTTCAGAGTTACGTGACTGTTTTAAATCTGGACTACTGTTATAACAGGAATGATAAACCTTAACCTTATAATATTAATTTTAGCTATCCCGTGCTTGTTAGAAAGTAGATACTTATAAGAATTTCAATATGGCTATTACTATCTCTAATAATTTTAAATCCAATTTGAATATGAACCATAAGAACAGCCGACATATAACATTTGGTAATGCAATGAACTAACAGTTAAACCACAGAGATTTATTTACGAACTATTATCCTCAAACTGCTTATTTACGAAACTTATGTTACCAAAAGTGAATTGCGCGTAGAAGCCACAACGCCACCCCAAGCTCCGAGTTAGTGCATTTCACCGGATGATTGGCAACGCGGGTCGGTGTAGCTTTCTCTCCCAAGATGGACGGTGAATGAGCCAGCGACCTCCTCCAGGGCAAACACTCTTATAGTCCTGGAAAGAGATGGTAGTCGTTCCTGGAGGGAAGCAACAACACCCGTCTTCGGCTGCTTCTGGAGAGAAACCGCATCGTATTAAGCTACCGTATAATGAAATCATTTTCTCACTAAGCTTCGGGTAAAGAAGAAAGTTATGATTATTTTCACTTCACATGCTATTTCAAAAAACTCAAACTTAAGGAATTTATAATCAATTAAATGATAGAGCAAAGAAAAAATTAATTATGTAGTTAAACACATCGCAGTTGTTATGTATGTAAAAAGGAGCCACGCCAACAATTTTCAGGTGAGCATATTTTATAAAGCAGCATATTGTAAGATAATCATAAGTTATAATAATACTAATACTAAATTCTTTATTTATTTTGGAATACGTTCCTTAAATACAATTGTATGGAATAAGAAAACAAAAAATAGCTAATGGGCTTTGGATCCATAGAGCATCAAATAAATGTACAAAATAATTAATAAACAATATAAAAAGATTTCTTTATAAGTCTTTAAACATAAAAAAATAAATTTATCATATCAAGGGAAAAATCTTTTAGGAGGGTAGAAGGATCTGTCGAAAGCTGCAGTCCGGTTCTGCGTTGTGGATGCGTCTGAAGGGTGGGAACGGGTATGCGGGAATAAACAAAGGATTTGAAATGTATGATGGGCAGCGGGACTGGATAACTTGGTGGAGGAAGTATACCAGGAAATATTTACGGCGGTAGGAAGGGTAAAGCTTTTTGAATTATTGGGAAATAGAGGCGTCCTTGGGGATCCCCAAGATGAATCGCACAATAAAATAGTTATGTCAACAAAAGGAAGAAATAAGTAATAAAATAAAAATTCATTCAAAGGTATTGAACACAATTTAACAAAGATACTGAACTGTGTCAAGTAATAAAAACTAATCTATAGAGAAAAATAAATAAAGGAATAAAGCTTAGGAAACGAGAAAAATATTGACAATTAATGTACGGAGTGAAATATGAAGACCAAATAATGAATAATTAGATAATGTCTTACTATAGTGATAACAAATATTTAGAATATATTTTATATTTTAGCTGGTGTTGTAAATTTCAATGAACTTTAATTGGAAAACATATTCTGGCTTTTGGGATCTGTAACACCTGTATATTTTTGAGAACCGGGTTCTCATAGTTCCAATTTTTTTTTTTTTTTTCGGGAAATATCGATATGATAAACAATACCAAAGGGTTAAACCCCTGTCCAAAAAAAAAAAAAAAAATAGAAGTACAAATATATTTGTAAAAATATTAAGCATCGTACAGCACAAAACAATATGAGAAAGGAAGGACAAAATATTCTTTACTATAAAAATTGCTTTTTCCTCGGCACACCTGTCAAACCGATGTGCTGACAAGCAAAAAATTGGAAGGTGTGAAACTATCTACTGGAGAAGCTGGAATGATCTCTACCAGGAACGTCCTCTGTCTTGGGATTAAATTTACCTGTCAGGTGAAGAGCTCTCTTATTTATTTTGTATATAAACACTCTTCTAGGTGTGCTATCTCACCTGGATCTTGGACTTGTATTTTATGTGTTTATTTATGTTTTTAATTTTTTGGCGAATCATTTATAACAGGTCTTTTCCAGTCTTTAATTAATTAAGTGTGCTAGGTTTCCTAATTGAAGTATAAAGTTGTTATCTATTAATCATGAATGTTTTAGTAAAAAACCACTACGATAATTTTAAAGTACATTTATATCCAAATTAAAAAAAAAAATTCATCAGAAGAGAGCAGGCTTACTCAAGTTTGTTTTTATCATCAAATAACACGTGTTTATCTTTAAAATATAATGTAAGGTTTCTTTTTGTTAATTTGTTATTCGTGAATAGTCAAAGTGATTCAAAATAAGATAATACGATTCATTAAACAAAAGTATGCTAAAGCTGTATTACATCCCCAAAAAGTGATGGCCAAATACAATTATGACCAAAATGATCTGTTGCAAAGCATATTATTCCCTCTCAACACAATAATGACCTATAATCTTAGAATTACTCTGTTAAGTCATTTATACAATAAATATTACCTTGTTTTAACATAATCTTCAAATTATTTTTTCTTAAAATGTACGTTTATACTCCCATTAGGAATGCTTTATCCTATCATAAATATAAAATTCAAATTAAAACCATTTGACAAATTAAAAGCAATTGGCTGTTTCATAGGGAATTACAAATAGAGACGACAGAGGATTAGATGAAAAAATGATTCATGAAGTTCTACTCCCAGTTACCGACAGTTAAAAGAGCAGTTACCTATAACTTGGGAAACCCAACCACAACCCGAAGATTGAAGCCCCTGCTGCTCCAGGACATTCTTTTATAAATTCTATATTAATCAGTTCTGTTATTGTCACTCAACAATTTTTACTTTATCTTAATTTTAATTTTTTTTTCTCTTCATCTTATTCTTATTATTTTATTTTATTTTCGTTTGTTAAAACCATAAATGTCATTGTTTTTTTTTATTAACTTTACTTTTATCTTTTATTAAGAATTATTATTTAATCTATATATTTTATCTTTTTTTTAAATTTACTTATAATATTTTATATAGTCAGGGGTGTCTTTTGTATGAGACTATACATACCCCCCATAATCAATTGTTTTTTTTTTTTTTGATAGATTTATTTATTGATAGATATTACAATCTGTCACAGAGTTGTGGGAAATAGGTAATGTTGATGAATGATCTCATACATACTAAAATAAATAAGTAAAAAAAAAAAAAAAATAAATAAAAAAAAATAAAAAATTGAAATAAAATAAAAACTCTTAAACTATATACAAACAAAAGAATAGACAAGATGAACATAATCAGTAATCAATTGTTAAGGAAAAAAAAAATTTATCTCTTACATTAACCATGTAAGACCCACTAGGCCGATTTGGTATTAAATAAATAAATGAAATACTCCTATTTTAAATTAAATAATTTACATAGCCATACAATAATTAATCAAATTACACGAGTAAATATTATACAGTGAATATGCAAAGCTAATAACCGTAGACCTTGAATTTTGATAATACATTGATTTTACCACATTTAAAACCCAATGTATACTATGCCAGTCAGTTAGCCACAAAGGTAAATTGTTGGAGAAGTTTCGCCTCAAGAATAAAAATGAATGTGTCAGGAGATTTGTCATGACTTTATGGCATTTTACAGATTTTTTTCCAGTCATGTAATTCATATCATTAGACCCTGAAGTGATCATAAAACATTTCTAATTCTAATGCTTAAGAAAGCAAAAAAAAATATAGCGAATTATTAATTAAATTTCACTTTTTCCGGTACTAAATATTTCCCCGTTGGAAATGCGAGCCAAGAGCAGGAAGATTCTCCAAGAGTAATAAGTTTTTATGACCAACTTTCTAATAGGGCTATATCCTCCGTGGGAAAGTGAAAAGCGGACGGATATCAATCAACTCACTCAGCCTGGATTTTTTTTTTTTTTTAATTGAAGTTAGCACCTGAAGATTAACGCAATATTCTCCCCTGGACTGTTTCTCATAAGATCTCAGACCTTACCTAAAACCTAAGACCTAAGACGAAATAGTAAAATAAATAAATAAAAATAAACTAAAAGTAAAAGTAATAAATAAATAAAAGTAATAAATAAATAAAATAAAAGGCTATCTCTACACTTAAAACGATTCCGATAATGAAGCCTGAAATTCAGAACCCTCCTTGGACTCTAAAACAACCAGTAACAATGCTACATCTGTCACTTATGCACAAAAATAAGACCGCATCTGTC
>NW_027111379.1:903862-912505 GCF_000696795.3 Halyomorpha halys | reverse complement strand
TTATTTTTTTTTATTTTTTTTTTTTTTACTTTTATCATCCCATAGGCGTTGATGACCAGAGGGTTTTACGCCTTTAAGCAAAAAATCAACAACATCAACAACAAATAAAATAAAAGTAAAAAAATAAAATAAATTAAATGTGACCATCAGCGATGGGATTTTTAAGTATTTATGTATATTTTTTGCACTTCTATGAATAATCTTATTCATCCAAGGAAATTTTTTTTATTTTTCAATTTATACCATTTTTTAAAAATATATTTTCAAATATTTCACCGTTATTACATTTTTAATTATTTTTTATAAGGAACTATTTTAGTCCATATTTCCCATTGTACTTCTTTTCTTTTAATCCAAAAGATATTATTTTGTAAATTGGAAAAAATAAATAAATCCACAGATAAAAATATATTACTATACTACATTATGGAGGAATTATCTGGCATCAATTTGAGAGCTAATATATATCAGTATGTCTGATAGTTCCATAAATAGTTTTTCAAAAAATATTTATTTTTTTCATATAACAGAAAATCAATATTTTGTGAATTCATTTTGACCAATATCTCGGGGTCAATCAAACGTACAAATGTCCATTTCCATCATATTTGCCAAAATAAAGTCACAAAATTTTGGTTTATATACAGAGTACTACTTAATTATGAACATGGTTGGAGTTAAGTTTTCATTTCGTGGGACCACTACAGAAATAAAAGTCGACACCCCAGGGCGAATTCCCTGCCGCTGTAGTCACGAGCCAGTTAAAGCTTGCGTTTTACCTTGCTTGGCCACAAAGGTCCTGGTGCTTACTATGAGTAGGCAACTAAATGGAAAAGTTCCGTGTTATTTTTTTTAAACCTCAGAGATTTTCCAGGAAATGAAAGTTATTCCTTGTGACGGATATAAAGATCAGAGACGAGAAGATGCTGCAACCCCTCGCTTTCGTTATGTCGATTTCCATTTTTTATGAATCGATGATTTCTCCTGAAAATGGTCATTTTCTTGATAGAGATCGCTTTTTACATACGATGAGTTTTAGAAGGTTATTTTTTAAAAATATTATTTTCAACTAAGTACTATTTTCATCGAAAAATTATAATACAAAAAAACTAAACATACCAACTAATTTCAGCCTTTAATAATCCAAAACGTACCTGAAAAGAAAAATTTATATTAGAAAATCTCCATAATGTCAAATGAATAATAATAACTCAAGAAAAAACCTATACCTAATTTAACTAAAAAAAAATTAAGTTAACAATTAAAAGATCAAAGATTTATACATATAATTATGAAAGTACAAATTAATTTTTATAATTTGCAAATTAATAATAATGAATGTATCCAACATCATTTATTTAAGTTATATTATCTCAATTCTTTACCTTAGCTTAGCTGTTTTCTTATTTTGCTATAATTAATAATTATCATTAATTTATCTGCCTATGTTTATTTAAGATATGCTTATTATTATTTGTTTACTTATTTTATCATTATTATTTTCCCCTTTTCGCTTATATTTATTTATTTTAGCTTATTTTTATTTATATATATCTTTTTAAATATTTACTTTTCTATTTTTATGTAATATATAATTATGTTATGATTGAATATTTAAATCCTTGATACATATTGCCCTTGAGTGTGGCAGATTGGCGGTGCGGTCAGAAAATAAACAAAACCTATTTATTTGTGCCAACGTTTTGACCTGAACTTTAGTCCTTTATCAGGGCTAAAAAAACAAAAAAGATAACAACTATTACTCAGAGAAGCATAAAAATAAAGAAAATAATAAACAAACAAATTTTAAAATATGCATAACAATGAATTAAAAAGAAAGTAGTTGATTAATAACGATAAAAGTAGATGGTTCATAGATAAAAATAGACGATGAAATATAATATTATAAGTAAAAATTATACAAATTAATTATGAAACATTGAAAAACAGAAAGTGTTGAAGAAACAAACATAATGATAAGTGCGAAAGAAAATGTAAATGATGTGTAATGGATTTAATATAACAAGATAAATAAGTAGTGTCTGAAATAATGAAAAACAATTTAAATAAAATGAATAATGAAAGTTAGCAAGGAAAAAAGATATTTATCATACAATGGGCAAGACAGAAAAAAATTAAATAAATATATTACAATGGATACAAAATTTATAAATCAGAAAATGTACAAAAATAGCATAAAACTACTTAGTAAATCCACGTTTCGACTCACTTTTCAGGACTGAATTCTGGAAAGAGGTAAAGTCGATGAAAAGTTGTTTACAAATAAAACGTTTTTCTGCTATTCTTGTGCCCCTCTTGACCGGCCCCTGATCATCTTCCCTCCATCAATTATATACGCTCAACTATATATTTCATATTTAATCCTTCAATTTGAACAAAATTTGTGTACCCTAAACGTGCTGAATAAACAAAAACAACTATGTTTCTTCCAACTTTCTCCTTCGAAATATATTATATACTGTAGAATTGGTCTGCCTACTCTGGTCGTGGGTGTCCTTTTTTGGTAGAAAGTAAGAAAATAATTTTTGAAATGATCATCCTTATCTAGAAACCAGTTCTAAAAATGGTGACATTAGTCTCAGCTAAGATAGAGCTCAAGATACAAGCGATGTACACCTGCTATTGAATCTACGTTGGGCAGACATGTAATTTTTCAACTTTCGAAACTGGTGTAGAGATATCTGTTACAAGTTTGATAAATATACATTTTTTAATATATTTATTACTTTTTTATATCTATTCATTACTGTTTTTATCAATTATTTTCACCTATTATATTTTATATAGATTACTTTATTTAATACATACATTGTTTATTCTATTTATATTTGAATGCATGTTATATTCTTGTAGAAACATTTTGAGTTTTTTTATAAGATTCCATTAATAGTACTTATGTGCGAAAATACGATAGATTTTTATGGGGATATATTGATTTTTTTTCCATGAAACGGCCTTTCAAGATCACTACTTTTCCCTTCTAATTTTTGCTTTTCTTCTCTCCCAGTATCTTCTCATCATTTCTGCGATTTTTGCTTGCTGCACGCGAAGCGTGCCTTTGCTTCCTCTCTTCCAACCACGCAGTACCCTTCCGTTTTACTTTATTTGCCGCAAGAACATTGATTTCTTTCAATTTTTTCCCGTACTTTTCTCTATCCAGGCAGTTTGTCAGTTATTTTCAATTTTTTTTTTGTTTCCTCTCTCATTTTCTTCACATATCCTCCTACGCTCTTTTAATGTTTTATAATTTTATTTTATATGTTTGTTAAGGAAGGGAAAAAATAAAAGTAAAGATGTATTGGGTTAAGGAAGAAAATATAATTAGATGAATAGATAAATAATGAAAAAACAAAATGAAAATATATAGAATGAAAAATATAAAAGAACAAAAAATGATGTATTACTATGATATATTATAAATTGACTATACTGTAGCTATAAATTATAAGAATAAAAAAAAAATACCAGACTAGGTATAAGTATGCTTTGTATTTAGCAACCAAATAGAAATACAATGTAGCACTACTTTTATGAATAAAGTTTTCTCGCTGTTTTCTACTACGCAATTCATTGATTTAGTCAGTTCTATGGTTGCACTTAAGCGGATAAGGGGAATAATATTGACATCAATAAAAGGAAAGAGTGATAGCGAATATTAACGAAACAGCAATTAGTCCAGAAAAAAAAAAAATAAATAAGGTTTAACTTAAACCCCCTCGAATTCGCCCTTTTACTGATCCCCGCAAGAAGTTATTGGGACATGATTTAAACATTTCCAAAAAATGAGTCGAAATAGCAGCATTTACGGTATCTAATAACTGAAATATTTAAAACTCAATCGGCGTATTTTCATAAATTTATGAAATTGGGCCTTGAAATTCGAGCACTTTCGTACCATTATCATAAAAAAAAAGAAGGCTAAGGCGCCAAAAATGCGGTTAATTAAGTTACTATAGAAGATTTCGTATAAAAGCTGGAGAAAGCTTCGGTTAGAAAAGGAGGGAATGAGATTTGAAAGTAAGTCTCGTTCAGGATATCTTTGCTTATTGAATTTTTAAAAAAAAATCAAGTATATGCTCAAAAGAGAGATAATTATAGTTTATATTGATTTTTTACTAACTTTCTTTTTATAAATATTTTGTTCATACGGGAAAAAAGATGAGCTTCACAGGAAATGACTTTTAGTTTTTGTATTGATTTAAACTCATTTAATGTAATTGATAATCGTTCAAATAAAATAATTTGTTAAGTTGAGTCTCAAAACGCTGTTTATTATTTCATTACCAAGTCCAACGTTTTGGCCAATTCGGCTGTTCTTAACAATCTATCAAATAACACCTTTTATTATACATTCATTTTTAACAAACAACATTGTTCCTAATAAAAAAGTATACGTTAAATATAAATTTACACCTCACATCCAATAATTTAAGAACATTTTGCAGGCTGCTCTGCCTAGGTCATTAATTTCAGTAAAAATCATTCTTTGCAACAATAAAACAATAGCGAATCATATTAATTTATTATACAAAAAGGCTATCAAACCATCGGGCAGACCTTGATGGCCATTACCAAAACTTTTTTATGGAGCGCATTTTAAAAGAGAGAAAAATGCTTTATTCAGTCATGCTTCCCAAATACATCGGGTTGCTACATTATACAGCATACTAATCAATCCGTGATTAGACATATATAAATTACATATTCTAACATGATATAATAAAGTAGAAAGAAAACATTTTTTCTTTCTTTTTTCTCAGAGTTCTCCTTTACAATCAATTCTAATTTCACTTTACAATCATTTTACAAGTTCTTTCCCTTTCTTGTCCCTTATATTTCACAATTTTTGTTTCATTTGATCGAAAAATTCACTCTCCCGAATTCCCCCTCTCAGATCCTCCCCAGTGACCCGCTAAATAAATTCACTCTCTGACGGCAGTGCGAGGTTAAACCAGAGAAATACTAGTCACAGCTGTAGATCAGTTTACAGTAAAACAAACAAATAAATACATTTTACAAAAACAAAACTAATACATAGATTGAAAGGAAAATATAATAAAAAAATTGGTTAAAAGAAATACTTGATTGGATACATAAGTAAAAAAAAAGATAAATAAATAAAAATAAAGTAATTTAATGAATAAATAAGTTAAAACACTAATCAACAGTATGTGGACATATTAATATAAAGAAATAGAAAAAATAATGAGTAATCTAGAGCTAATTCCCAAGCAGTGATGCTGTATGATCCGCAGAGAGTCCAAATAATATTTTCTGCTAAGATCGCAATATCCCCGATGTTAACACCTAGGCCTTCTAAGAAGCTCCTTGTAGGTGAACTGTCTCTCCGAAGGTCTCGCGGAATTTTTCCTTAAGGAAAGAGATGCATTTTTCATATATTTCCTTTTTTTTCTAAAGTTTTTTTTCTCTACTCACATAAAATAAATAGAATAATTTATTGTCTACAACTTGGAAAAACAATTTTAGAACCTCATCAATTTTAAAAAAACTTTATGCTGGCTATTCTCAGGGCATTAATATCAGTCCACAATTATCCTATTCTGTCAACTCTTCATATTAAATTAAAAATTAAAACTTTTAATCCCAGTTAAATTTCACTATTATCACAACAATATTTTTCTATTTTTTGTTTAATAATATGGATAGTCTTTGAGGATGGCCGAATTGTCCGAAACGTCGGACTCAGAAATATAAATTGTTTTGAGACTAAAATTGGATAAACTTTATTTATTTAAACAGACGCAACTAAAATTAAACTCTCTTTTTCTCAGCTTTTCTGTATCATAGTTAGTCCACTTGGTAAAATGAAATATATTTATCATTTTATAGATGGTGAGAAATGATACGAGGTTATATATTACTTGGACACTAACAACCCATGGTTTGGACCATTATTGGTAATTGTAAGGAGGTTCTGTATTCATGATCACTAATAGGATAAAAAAAGGCAGTTATCTCATTCCAATTTTTTATTACTTTAATGAAAACTATGTATAATTACTCGTCAAAACTAATGAGTCTGCCAAGTATAGGTTGGAAGAATAAAAAATGGCGGCTGTTTCGAAACCTTAAAAACATTTTTTCATTCGGAGCTCTAAATCTTAAAAACTACCAACAACACTAGAAAAACTAAAAGAACATTATTTAAAGAAGAGTTAATTTTCTGAAATATTAGCCCTAATAGAGCTATGTATGTCTAATAGTTCTCGAGAAATAGCTTTTAAAAAAGCAACATTTCATAAAAATATCAGTAGTTAGTTAATTCATTTTGAGAAATCTATATATCAGGAACTATGTACCGATACTTGGCAGACTCATCAATTTTGACTAGTAATTATATATAGTTTAAAATTAAGTAATCATAAATTGGGGTGAAATAACTACTTTTTTTCTTCTCTTGGGCACTTGTACTAACAGTATTGAAATAATTTGGACTGACTTAGCAAAGTGGGATCAAATATTTTTTCACAAAATGTTCACTAATTCTCGAAAATCATATAACTTCACCACGGCTATACCAATCTACACAACACTTAGCAGTGGTTTAGGGATGTCTAAACAAACCCAAAATTCGTATTAGAACCGGAGATATAATAAAACGTTTAGGATGTTTGTCTTTACAATTTGAAACTACTTTTTTCTCTTATATAGTCATAAAATCTAAGAGATACAAATATGAGTTGGAAGAGGGGAAATCAATAGTTAAGGTTTTAATTATGATTATTAAAAAATGTGTAGATCAAGATAGGTATTTTTGATTACTTGGATAAGTAGAATGAACTTTTTTTTTCTTTCCACTGGCGACTGACTCAGCTTTTACACAGGTCGGTATAACTATAGCTATATATATACTTGGCAAGGCTACCTTCTCCCGTCTAGATTAATACCCTACCATTCAGTTTGATGTGAGGCAAGATGTCGTAGTTTGGTCCTATACTACTGCTTCGTTCTCTTTTCTAGGTCAGGTCTCATATCGGAAAAGATAACTGCGATTAGAGCGAATAAAACCCTTTTAATCCATCGTAAAACTGTATAATCTCTTTTTGATAGTGAACTGAACTTTTATGGAGCGAAAGCTAGAGGGAAATTTCATTTTTAATAGTAAAACATCAACCAGTCATAAAAATGTCTTTATGTTTCTGTAAACGTTTATATTTAAAATTTATATATCCGTGTTCAATTGGCATGTCGATAATTTTAATGTAAGCCAATTGTTAAAGCCACCTCAAATCGACAATGTCTTTTTGTTGGAAGGCTTTAAAATGAACAAAAAACAAACTGGCTCGGATTAAACATTTATTTGGTTCAATTTAAACATTTTAAAAACTAAAAACTAACATAAACAAAATATACAAGTAAAAATAAAAAGACCTTTCAGATAAAAATAAAATAGTTCCATAAATTATGAAAATGACAATAAAACTAATTTACACAAAAAAAAGAAATAAATAAATATATAAAATAAATACTGCTCGACGAAACGTTTGCTATACACAATAAATACGTATATGTGTATTTAGACAATATATATGTGTATTAAACAATAAATTAAGAACTACTACTACTTAAAGTACACCTGTGGCACGCCCAGCGTGAAAGTGGGTCCATTAATTAGTGAAAAATCTGGAGGATGAGCATTATCATGAATACATCACCTCCTTGCACAACCGCTTTTCCATAAACAGCACCTCCTTATAATTATTGGACCATGGGTTATTAGTGTCCAAGCAATATATAACCTCGTGTCATTTCTCACCACCCATAAAATGATAAATATATTTCATTTTACCAAGTGAGCTAACAATGATACAGAAAATCTGAGCAAAAGAGAGTTTAATTTTAGTCACGATTGTTTAAATAAATAAAGTTTATCCAATTTTAGTCTCAAAACAATTTATATTTCCGAGTCCGACGTTTCGGCCATCCTCAAAGACAATCCATATTATTAAAAAAAAATAGAAAAATATTGTTGTGATAAATTATAATAGTGAAATTTAACTGGGATTAAAAGTTTTAATTTTTAATTTAACATGAAAAGTTGACAAAGTAGGGTAATTGTGGACTGATATAAATGACCCCGGGGATAAAAGCCTGCATAAAGTTTTTTTAAATTTATGTAGTTATAAAATTGGTTTTCCAAATTGTAGACAATAAATTATTTTATATTTTTTAAAATGAGTTCCATAAAAAAGGTTTGATAATGGCCATCAAGGTCTGCCCGATGGTTTGATAGCCTTCGTGCTTACATCAACATAGAAGATGTCGCTAATAGTACAGCTATTAGAGATGAGCATAAATTACTTTAGTTAATGCAAAGCGTTGTCATTGCCGCTCATGGTCACAGGAAACCATTGTATAATGAGCACAATAACTACGCTTCTTGGTAGAAAGGTAATAACCATGGTTTAATTCAATAAATGTGGTTTATTGTGACCCATTGCTCATTGTAGCATTGAGTTTCCTTCAATAGAAAAAAAAAACATGTTTTACGACCAACTGTGACTAAGAATATTGAAATGTATATAGTCATTTAGAACCCGAGTAGCATTAATTAGAGACCATTAACTTTTCAAAGCTTTTTTTTTTTTTTTTTTTTTTTTT
>NW_027111379.1:895975-897817 GCF_000696795.3 Halyomorpha halys | reverse complement strand
CACCAATTTATAACTTCTGAATGTTAATAAATTGCCACTCACCTCACTTTCCGTGAATGTAAAAATGTTCTATTGTTTATAAACACACTATTTACTAAGTTCAAGAGTAAATATCGCTGTATTTCCCAGATGAGAAGAAAACAAAGGCAGAGTGATACGAGCACTGATCTGCAGTTGCCGCCATGACACCTGGTACTTTTTCAAAGCTCTAATATTTATTTTTTAACATTATTGTTATTAAACTCTACCATATTACCTAATCTCTATCGACACGTTAACAAAATTAGTTTTTATTCAATTAAGGCAGAAATCCTGAACCTTTTAGTACAAGAACCCAAAAGGACCAAAAAGGCAGTTATTCCACCCCAATTTTTTATTACTTTAATGAAAACTATGTATAATTACTAGTCAAAACTGATGAGTCTGCCAAGTATAGATAGGGAGAATAAAAAATGGCGGGTGTTTCAAAAAGGTAATAAAAATTAATTTTTCATTCGGGGTCTATATCTTATCGTCTATAAAACCCAAGAGAACATAATTCAAAGTAGAGGAAATTTGCTAAAATATGAGCCCTAATTTACGTTACAATAGTATTAGAGATATAGCTTAGTAGATAAATTTATTTTGAGAAATCTATATCTCTAATGTCTATTAGCACTCAAATTAAGGCTATATTAATATTCTATAACGCAGCTTATGACTATCCTCCTAGCAGTAGTAGTTTTCATGATGTTTGCTAAAATAAATTTAATTATAGTTGTTCGGACAAATTTTCATGTGCAAAATTTGTATACTACTACCCCTTACAAACCTACGTGTCATAAACTAATTTATAGTAAGTTAAATTACCTTCATTTTTAGTGCTGGCAGAAATATGCACGTCTTATGGTCCCAGAGATATATTTTTTCATAAATCAAACATTTTATCCGATCAAATAGAAATTAATATTTTGTCAATTCTCCTAAAAACTACTACTCCTACAAAGATAAACGTAGTAAATTATTTTATAGTAAATTTCACTAGCTTTAATTGACAGCGCTGGCAGACATCTGCACCTTGAATGGTTCTTGAGATATATTTTTTTCATAAATCAATAAGTCCGAACAACTATAAATCAATTTGATGTTTTTATTCATTTTATTTTGTTATTTTACTCAATGTAAATTGGGTGTTGGATATAGATAATATTTTTTTTAAAATACCATACTCATACAAAGTAAATAATATGATAAAACTTGTAAATGATAGTGTACTATCATTCTATTTTTGTAATATCTAAAAGAAAGGAAAAAGAATAATGATAAATAAACATAAAATGCTATGATATAAACAAAATTGATATTATCAAACAAATTCCCTTAAATTTCTAATAAACCCTTTACATTATTACATTACCTCTGCTGTGATAACACTGTTTATGAAAACTCTTAAGTCACTTCTGGTGAGACTCTATAATCACTCTATATGTCTCCCGAGGTGCAGAAAATGAAAATGAAAAATGCTACGTATTTTATGAACGTGTGCTCGGGTATTATTAGTATCTTTTTGGATTTATAATATATTAGTGTTCCTTTTATTTTTTCGGAGGAGTAGTAGTTGAAAAGTACTTAGTAAACTGAATTAAAATCAATACCCTTTTAATTATTAACCTTTCGAAAATGTATTTTTCAAGTCTTTTAAACTCACACTAATTCGTGATTATTATTAATAATATGGAGAGGGGGGGCACATTAAGATCAATAAAACGAACAATATTTATTTTGTTGTAATTACAAATGCTGGTGGTATTATATTTAGACGTTTATCCTTAATTATTTATTTTAATCTATAATTTTATTAAT
>NW_027111379.1:884579-895084 GCF_000696795.3 Halyomorpha halys | reverse complement strand
AATGATATGTCTCATAGTAAATTAAGGTAAAGTAATTTATAAAATAATAATGTTAAATAATTGAATTGATTGTAGGATCATACAAATAATGGAAACTTTTGTAATAGATTGTCCCTGAAGATGGCCGAATTGGCCGAAACGTTGTACGTGTGAATGAAATAAATGTTTTGAGACTATAATTTGGATAGTGTTTTTGAATTATTTAGTATAAAGTTAAGTTCACATTGGTTAAATTTTCAGTTTGCAGTTACACCACTATCTGCTGATCTATACTGTAACTACTACAGCGGCCAAAACCGTTACTTCGCACAGTGAACTACTAAAATCATCGTATATTTATATCGTACATGTATTGTTGCTTGAAAATATTTTAACTTGACTGGTATATAGCCATTTATTATATTTCTGAATTTATTATTTGAATCAATAAAGATTAAAATAGGATCTTCAGATCGACTAGAAGCTAACTAAAACATTTATTTCCTTCGTGTACTAACAGCTTCTCCCTATAGGACTCGCTATTTCCTTCACGTCCGTAAGCTAGTTCCCTACATAATGAAGTTTTCATCTTGCCAGAATTCTAGATCTGCCAGTTCCCCCAGTCATTTGATCTCCTAACCAGCTAACCTAGTGAACACGCATTTTTTAGGTCTTCTGGTATATAGATTACCTCGCATTTTCATTTGCAGTTAGATCTAACTAATTATACACAACCACCTCGAAAAATTTATATTTATAATTTTTTTATTTTTAAATATTTACATTTTTTTATTTTTAAATATTTTCATTTTATTATTTTTTGTAATGCTTAAATAAAATATAACATCAAAAATTCGACAGTTTTTCATTTCTCATAACAATCCTCAGTTTCAGCTACTTCGAAAACACGAATGGATTTGAATCAATTAAGTTATTTCCTAATTGGAATAAATATCAACAAATAAAAATAAAACGTAAGTATGTCTTTATTGAACTTTAAATATTCAGTTTGGGAACTGCCAATCGTCCCAGCTGATCGCGTGATTTATCTCTATTAGTACATAGCTTTATGTGAATTATGAAAGACAGAGTCGACGGTTTTTTTTCAAAGTTAAGAGAAATAGGAATGTTAAGTTAGGTAAAAATCGAAACATCAATTAGTAACTATTTATTAATAGTCTCAGTGTGTTCCGCCGCTTTGCTGAAGCTGATAACTCAATTTAATACAAAATAAATAGTCATTAAATCGTAATAAAACAATCCATCATCACACCAAAGATCCCATCTGAATCAGCCGGCAACATTCGAAGAGAAGGAAAATAAATGAGCAGACTTTGAAGCTGGTTGTACTAGATATGATGTGATATTCAATTTTTTTAGTGAAATAAATAATATTTTTCTTTGTAAATAAACTTATTAAATTTATGTAATGACCTCAGCGAATACCCTTGTAGAAGACGAGAACAATAGCACGTATTCTGAACTAACGTATAATTAGACCTTAGAAATCATATTTGCTCAGCATTGACCCTCTTTCAATTAGGACACTAAACATGGCTAACAAATGAATATAAATAATTTTATAGTGTTTGGTTCTGTTGGAATTTATCCTTCAGAAAGGATAATAAACATTGCATTTTTATAATAAAACCTTAAACGTTGAATAAATCGTAATTAATAAGAAATAGACGTTGACGTTGACACCTCTGGATTTATTAATATAATGAGGAATAAGGAACGGCTAGTTGATTCATTAACAATTTGCAATAGGCTACGGATGTATTCAGTTTTTGAAAAAATCATAATAATAAGATAAAAAGCGGGGGAAGGGGAGGCTAGGCCGAGATTTGAAGTAAACTTTTAAAACAAAAATTTGAAAATATAGCCCAAATCTCACTTCTTCTTATTACATACATTTCATTTACTTCTTTATTCTTTGCTTCTTTTAATTTTACCATATTTAATAATTCTTCTATTAATTATTAATTCACTAATAATAATTACAGTGGTACATTTGCAATTTTATTACTAATTACTATACTTATTATTAGTTAGTACTCTATTCAATTATATTTCTTTTATTTTTAATTATGAGAGATAGTTGACCGTGGATGATAAATGAGGAGAAGATGGTTGGGGGTGCGGTCAATGAAAAACACAAATAAGTATGATTAACTTATTTTAATGTGCCGACGTTTCGGCTAGAGTTTCTAGCCTTCTTCAGGGCTGTTCACTGGAAGGTCGAGCGCCTATATTTCTTTTAGTTCACAACTTCTTTTTTTTAATATAATTTTTTTAAATACCATATTTCATATAACTTTAGATGTATATTCTTAATACATTAATCTATTCAGATAACAATACAATCACCACATCCTATAAATTTCAACCCCTATTAAATTAATTATATACAATTTAGGCGGTGTGGTAAATTGGGACAGCTGAATAAAAGTTTGGTTACGGAAATTTTATGATGGTTATGTTTTATGTTTACTAAGTAATTTTAGTTTCTATAAAGTATTTAGTTTATTATTATTGGCCAGACTCTTGTTTTATTTTTGTAATTTATATAGTTTACATTCATATAATTATCCTCAGTCAAGTGTATTTAATGAGTTGAAATAAATTGCCTTTCTTATTTCATTATATATATATCATAATCAAGGGTAATATATACAATATTTGTACTTTTTTTATATTAACCCTAAATGAAGCCTTGCAAACTAGGCCGAAACGTTGGTTATTATTAATTTTTTTCCCTGCTATTTGTGTTTCTTTTTTGGGCACTAACTGGCCCATCTTTCTAAAAAAAATGATATATAATTCGTCACGTTTTATGAAAGCTTCATCTTTTAATGAACTTTGCATTGGCACAGCCCATCAAATACATCCAATCCTTTCAATCCTTCGAACAATAGTCAATACCCCTTACAAACAACACCCTTCATCCTTACATCCTTACATCCTTACCTTAACATCCATTTTTGTTCTTGATCTCATCCCATCCAAATTCTCAAACTACCATCAAAACCCTACTCATCACTCTAATCCTCTAGTGCAATCCCTATCTAGTTCCATTCATCCTCACAATCACCCTCAAGTGGTCTCGAGATCTATTGTAAACAGGCGATTGGAGTTCTGGACATAGCTTCTTCACTCGAGCGTCTGTAGCTTAAGCGGCCAAACCCACAACATTTGGGTGGCATGCTTTGATTCAGGGTTCCCTGGGTTGAATATAAATATTGTATACAGGTATTGCTGAGTTCTAGATTTAAAAAAAAAAAATTAATTAATTACTTTATTTTAATTATTTAACTCAGTTGTTTTTTTTATTTTCTATTCTTTAACTCAGTTAGACATCAATGCTTATTTATGACTAGTACATATAATTTTATTTTTATCCATTTTAGTTTATACTTAATTATTTATTATTATTAGTATAATTTATATATATTTTTGTATTATTTTACACATGGTATGATTGTGTTCCTACATCCCCAACACCTATTACCTTTGAATGGCAGAATGTATTATTCCAATTAAAGTTTAAAAAAATAAACTTTATTTAAGCTAGATTTGAAAATGAAATAAAGCAGAACCAAATTTAATATTTATAATAAATTACATTGCCGACATACACTCCATCGAAGGGATCATATTATACAATGACGGTAGGGACGGTTGGCTGCGCTCCAACGAGTACACTGCACAGAGGCGAGCACAGATTACAGTCATTTATCCTCAGTAATGTTACTGATGTTCAAGTCAACAAATAGCTACTGTCACAGTCAGTGATCAGTTTAGCGAACTCTACATCCAACGAGCTATTTCACAGCTTGATTCCATTAAGGACATATAAAAATATTGTTTAAATTTAATGATTTGAAATTAATAAATTCAATATAAAACAAAAATACATTTTCGAAACTCAATTCCATAGAAAGAAAGTAGGAAGGAGACGACAAAACAACTTATAATTCCTTTATAATTATTTGCATATTGTAACATTTAAAACTGTAAAAGTTGGTTCAGATTCTGTTTATCTGAACTATGTTCATACTATAATGAATTAATTTTATCGTTTCAAAATAAATTTCATAAGAAATTTCCGTTTTTATTATTTCATAAATTCAAAGTGGGATTGGACGGTGATAAGTAGTATTAAAGCGAAATAGGAATTTCATAATCATAATGCCAGAAATTGTATATACTATAAATGTTTCATTTAAATTTTTATTAACCAAAAAATTTTTTTTTTTTAATATTTATTTATTGCTATTTACAACTGTACATTATAATACATTTAGTAAATCTGATCTAAGTTAAATTTGAGTGTTACAGGCGTGTAGAGAAACTACCCATTGGTAGCACTCTAATGACATTTTACATTAGCTGGCCATCTTCTTTTCAGGCGCCTCGGAGGATTGTCAGGAATGGAAGAGGATACAAGGTTAGAAACTAGGGAGTTTATAATGGAAGGAGTGATATCTGGTTCGGGCTAGATCGGTTACATAGGGAACATTAAAGTCTTTATGTATGATTATATTTGTGACAAAGGAGCATTGAGGATTTTACGAAGGATTTTGGATTGTAAGGATTGAATACGAGAGGAATTCGAAGGTTTAATGGCGCCCCAAAGCTCAACTCCATATGTCCAGATTGGCCTTATTACAGTCATGTAGATCAGTCTTTTGTAATTTGTTGGAAGTTTAGACCGTTTGTCTAGTAACTGCTGTAATAGTCGAAATCGACGTGTAGTTTCCTGTCTTTTCATTCTGGTGTGAGGATGCCAGGTTAATCGCTTGTCCAAATGTAGTCCAAGGTAGCGGATCTGTTCGACAGGGGTAAGAGTAACATCATTAAATGAAACTGTAGGGCAGCCAGTAGATTTACGACGAAGGGAAAAAATAAATAAATAAAAATGAAAATAAATTAAAAACAAAATTATTGTTAAAATGGAAAGGATGCAAAACAGTTGCTAACAATTACTATTTTAAAAAAATCATCTACATCATATAATTATTTCTAATATTCAAAATTACGACCATTGCCTTTTAGATATAATTTTGTTAGTTAGGTATCGATACATCATGGACAGAACGACTCATTCACCTGTCAGTAGAGGTGCTATCAATCAATTTAGTCCTAACACTACTAAATTGTCCCAATGGTATCAGCGTAGATAAACCATTACTCGGGGTATTAGCTCATGATATAGAGGCATTGTATAATATTAGGCATTTCATAATATGCTAGGAAATGTTATACGATGCAGACATAATATCATATTTTCAATTCGATATAAATATCAGGAGTGTTCCACCGTTCAACTCCTCCATTAATTTATCTCAATTTGGAGCTCCATGTCATGAAGACTTTTTTTTTTTTTAATAATAATACTTTTATTTATTGATAGATATTATAATCTGCCACACAGTTGTGGGCAATAGGTAATAGTGATGAATGATACATACTAAAATAAAGTAAAAAAAAAAAAATCTCTTAAAATATATACAAACAAAAGAATAAACAAAATGAACATAATCAAACTAGAAGACTTATAATAAGAATATAATATATAAGAATGAATAAAGAAAATGTAATGTAGTTTTGAGCGAGTAGAAGATCGAGGCAAAAAAAATATATTAAAAAAAATAAAATAAAATTTATAAAAATGGTGCCATGGTTATGAAGATGGCCCGTCCGATGTTTCGCCCTACTTTGCAGGGCTTCGTCAGGGCTAAAAAAAGATACAAATAACTAAAATAATGTAACAGAGCAAGATAATAGGTAACATGAAACATAAGTAAACTAAGGAATAGAATTATTTAAATTGTATGAAACTATATATAAAAATGAACAAAGTAAATAAATTATTTTATTTTATTTTAAATCATTTTTAGCCACTCCTTAGTTTACTTTTATTTCATATTTTCTATTTGTTCTTTTGACGGCACCCGGCACCATCTTCATTTTATATATTACACACGATCAAACAACGATCTTCCAATATAATAAAATTACATATAATAAAACTACACTAATCCAATATAATAAAACTACAGTTAATTATTGTTTGAAAAAAGAAAAAGGGCAATTTTTTTTTGTATCTTTTTTAATTAATATATATTAGTGTTTATATATCCAATCATGGATTGATAAGTATGCTGTGTGTTTTAGCAATGCGATTTATTAGAACAGTATGCCTAATAAAGTATTTATCTCTACAATATAATTTCAATGCTTACCGAACGGCTGGGGGAATCGCGGAATTTTTCTATGGAGAGAGTGGAAGAGATCCCACCACAGATAAGGGAATTATCCACGGAGCAAGTAAGGTTACAAAAGCGAGGAAGTAAAGATTGTTTAGGATCAGTTCACTTCACACCGGCCTCTCGGCACTTTTACAAAAGGGTTTCTCAAGATATACTTTTTTTCTCCACAATGGGATATATCTGTAACATTATTATTATTTTATTTTTATTGTTGGCATTCTGCACGAACATTTAGGTGGAAACTTAAGTTCTTTTGGATCACATATTCAAAATGGCAATGAAGCTACGTTAAAAATTATAAACTCAGAAAAAAAAAAAAAATCATTCAAGAAATAATTATTTAATAAATCATTGAAATAAAGATGAAGGCGACATGTGCCTATCTAGATAATGTGAGCTACGTTAGCCTCAAAATTCAATTAATAACTGAGTTATCTACAAGCAGAAGGGGCTATATACACTTCAAAACATAACAAGCTCTAATAAAAACAAATTGAACCTTGTTTTCTTAAAATTTACTATTTGTAACATAACCCCTGCTTCATTCCCTTACCCTTCAATTATAAACAAATTTTAATGTTCATAACTATCTGTCTCTAGACCTTTATCAAAGTACCTCATATCGTTGCTTTGAATAGTGGCACATCTGAACAAAAAAAAAAGGTTTTAATTGTATTTTGAAATGAACGTGTTCCAAAGATATTACCGTAGACGGGGCTTTCTTTCTCTACTGCGAATCCTCTGTAGACTGTCCAAAAGCAAGTAGGGTTATCAAAAAGTAACCACAGTCTACATTACTAGATAGAGAGAAATACTTTATTTATCTATCCTGCCTAAATACATCAGGTTGCTATCTCACACATCATACTTATCAATCCGTAATCGGACATATATAAATTAAACATACATGGTATAATCAGATATAATAAACAATTTTTTCCCCTACAGTTTCCTTTTACAATCAATTTCGGTCTGTACAACAAATACAAATGTTTCAATTCATTCCTATTTTTCTTTCTCATTTCTGCTCCTCCAATTTCACCATTTCATAATGGTATAGATTACGTAATATATGTAAATTAATGTATAGATTACGTCAAATATATTTTTTGTCATATGTGCCGCAATTCAAAAAAATAGTGATAAATAAAACGTGGGCTGCTCCTTCTGGTCTATGCTGTGCTCGATGAGGACTACATATCAAAACTATTTTGATACGAAGCCTTGAATTAGCAGAAACCGGTTTCTATTAAAATAAAAAAAATTTTCAGGAAGACAAGTTATCTTTTTATTCTTCTAATTTTGGTTCCTATAAAGACCAAAAGCTATCATTTAAGATCGAACTAGTTAGTTATAAAAGAAACATAAACAAAAAACTCCACTTCGGCAGAATTTCTGAAGATAATAAAAAGATATAATAGAAGTAGAATAAGTGAAGACTAGAGAGGTTCGGTAAAATGGTATTTTAAATTTAATTATTAGTTGAAACTGAAAATTGTAATTTAAAATAATGGTTCATATCTTAGTTAATATTAGCGAGCAAAGATCTATTAGAAGTTCAATTGAAGCTTGTTAAATGCATTTTTAACTAGTTAGTAATCGTCTTGGGCTGAATAACAGTCATTAAACCTGCCTAAATAAAGTCACAAAATTGTGATTTTAGGTGGTATTTCAGATTTTTTTTTTTTAATTGTTTAAAAACAACCTAAATACAAAACGTAAAACAATACAATTTATAATACGATATTTTATTATTTGAATTAATTACTATATTATAGCAGTAAACAAAAATAATAAGATATGAGGTGCGTCTTTGGATTCTAGGTATCTTAAAACGTAAAAGATCAAAATTTGAAGGTGGTGTCAATATTTTTGGTCGATTACAGATTCATTATTAAAAATAATTTAACCAAAACGTTCAATTAGGGCTCAAAATTTAGCAAATTCACTTTTAATAACTCTATGCAATAGGTAATTTATAAGATATGAAACACTAAGTGTAAAATAAACGATAAATGCAGTTTTTTCTATTTAATTAAATGAAATTCCTGTGCGATGAATAAGTTGTAAATTCGACTTTCTAATGTCAATTCAAAGCCAAGCATCTAATCCAAAAATCAGAACTACCCGATCTTTTCGTTTTATCTACTTAGTTTTCTGCAATGGTGTAATTTTTTTTAACACATGTATGTTAAAAACTGTTATTATTACTGTTATAAATATTAGAAAATATGTTTAAAATACTGATTATTTACAATAAATTATATTATTTCTATTTTTGATAAAGTTGATTTGTATTTCTAAAATAAAATGTACACTAGGAGCGGCATTTGAAAGAAGTGTCAAGAAAAATATTTAAGCACACGGCTAAGAAAAATTATTATATGGAATTCGATAAAATTAATCCTGTACCATTTTCAGACCTATCTCCTACATTTTTACATTAAATTCCAAATTTGGCTCAAAATCGGCCGCGCCTTTTTTTGAAGTATAGCTGTTCCGAGAAAAATAGGTTTAGACGTGCGAGTTAACAAAATCTAATGGTATTCAACAGCTATTATTATAAAAAATCTTCAAAGGCTATTTTCATGAACTATATATTTTTATCTAAGACCATAAAGTGGGCCTAATGGCTCTTTTTGGGGACCTGGAAAATAACCTCTTGTTTGTACTTTATGATCACTGAAGGCATGAAATAGCCATCAGGTCCAAGTTGTCAATCCACCTGGAAAAGCTTGCTCCAAGCCCTTTTTAAAATATCATAATCAGTCGGCACAAACTCCTTGTTGAAAGAGTTTACAATAGTATTATATTTTATCTTGTACTGTAAGAATCTAAAACATGGCCGCATACAATTAGGTGAGAACAATTTAAAATATTGTATGATCTGAAAGCAAAACCTACTCCAGGATTTAGAAGCTTAGAACAGCACAAATCGGTATGACCTAAGATAGTAATTAAAATTGATTTTATAGCGTCATAGGCGCTGTTCACTAATTGCAATTTAATTAGCTACCAATAGGAAAGACCCATCATTGTTTTTGTCCCGAAAATTAAGGGCAGAGTAATAAAGGCAAACAATTTCCTTCTTACATCCTTCATAAACGACTTGAGGAAGAAACGTGTAGGCGGAGAGGAGAAGAAGAAAAAATAGAGGAAGGGGTCAGTAATTAAAAACATGAATAGCTATTAGTGATGTCGGGGTAATAGCCTACTGATAATAACCTTTCGGAATTGAAGTCAAGAAAAAAACCGTTCAAAAAACAACATAACGACCGTGGAAGTAATTGAAATTATAAACTTTTAACCAAAACATAAGAATAAGATTCGTCCAACCATGTGAAAAACATCTAACTATTATTATTGTTAATTTTTTGTACATGGAATTTCTTCTGACTATTTCCTTCACCAAACTTCATTCTCAGAATGTCCCACCATCTTGTTCTCCGTCAGTCCCCTGCCAGTTACAGTCTCCGCCGCTCCATCCTTCAATTCTCAAAAGGAAGTCTTCCTCTCCTTCTCTGCCATTCAATCCATCGCCAACCTTGGAATCCCGTTTCCATTAATACGTTTTAAATGTCCATACCACCGTTTTGAATCTCCTTCCTTCTAGCACCCCTAAGACATTCGTTCTCATTATAATTATTAGTTTATTATTTTTCTCAATATTATATTCTTTCTTATTTAAATTTAATAATATTTATCGGAAGAACGTTGGAAGCTGGCCGAGGGCCACTTTGGCCTGTAATGTCAGAAGAAAATTCATAAATAATAATAGTTAAATTAATATCATCAAAATATCTGAAGGATAAATACAATTGAAGGAAATATAAATAATATAAGGAAATAAATACAAACCATGGACCACATCATACCGTTCCAATCGCAGGGAGGAGGTAGCTATTGCCAGATTGAGAATAGGTCATACGAGTTTAACTCATAGATATCTGATCAGTAAGCAGCCACCGCCAAAATGTCAATACTGCAACAGTGTACTTACGATCAGTCACATATTTGAGAAATGCAATTTTTATTCTGCGAACTTGAGTAGATTGGGAGTAGGACCGAGTGTATCGGATGCTCTGAATGATGACTAGAAGAATGTGGAAATGGTCTTAGTTTTCTTAAAAAGGAATGGCCTTTTAAATAAGATTTAAACCAGAAAATCTGTTATACGTAATAAAAAATACCAACAGAAGTAATTATTTAAATTTTTTTTCGAAATTATTTAAAGTGAAATAGAATTATAGA